>NW_027491607.1:747500-1003710 GCF_021521415.1 Bidens hawaiensis | reverse complement strand
ATTAGAGGATGATACTTAGAGAAGACACTAGACTTAGGTTTTTAAACAAATGGATAAAATGTTTAGTTGTATATATTTACTTGTATTCTTTGTTTACAACTTGTGTATATGATGTTTAAATGTATTAATGATAATATTGTCATCTAATAGTGTCACATGTGTTTTAAACAATCTGTACATCACACTCGGGCGTTTCCGCTTTAGCCGGGGGTGTTACATAGAAGTGTGACTGTCAGTTGGTACATGTTTTTTAAATATATTAGAGTGTAGCGTTTATTTTAGCGAAAATCTTTTATATTAAAATAATAAATAACATTGAAAATTATCAGGAATCAAATACCCGAGTATCAATTTACAAAATATTTGTATCTTTCATTACAAGGATCTTAATATAAACAAACTTGAGCTATATTTTGGTCGCGGTCGTTTATCTTTATTAATGACTCCTAATCCTCGTAGCTGCTTATTTTAGTTGCCCGAAATGTTTGAAATACATCAGCGATATGTTGGTGAAATGTTGGCAGACTCTAAAAGATGTTAATTATTCGTTAAAATATAAAAATAGTTTTCCGGACAACTCAGCAGGGTATCTGATCTGTTTCCCTGGATATTTACCACCGTCGCACACACGCAATTCAATGGTTCTCCAGAAGCTGTGCCCATTGGATAAATGGTTGAGACGGGCATATATGATGCATCTGATGTATAATAATTTATACATCTTTTTGGCACTAAAGTATCTCTAAATAAACGTAATATCGGCAATTATATTAGAATAAATAACCACTAATGTTTATCATTTTTATCTATAGGTAAATATAGCCCTAAAGAATAAAAGAGCTGATAAACAAAGAAAAACCGCGAAAACAAATTCAACACGCCCCATGGTGAATTAAGCATGCCATGTCAAGAACATATGAAGAAAAGACAAAATCTAAGAAGACACAACATGGTCATGTTGATATTAGCACACCTCATGTTAGAGGTATGAAAGGAAAAGACAAAATAGAAGATTCTGAAGCTCAACATGGCTCATGCTTAACCTAAACACGCCAATGTTGAAAGTACAAGAGAAAAGACAAATTTGGACTCTTCTAAACTCATCACGTCCGTGTTCAAAGGTCAGCACGGCCATGTTCTCTGTCCTGCTGCACAATCTGGCAACAAGCATAAATATAATAAGACAAAGTGAACAACACGGTCGTGCCAAACTCAACACATGCCGTGTTGAGTCCCCAACTCAGCCTATAAATTGAATGCTCATCTTCCACATTCAATACATCTTCTATAACATTAAATCCACTTCAACCACCTCCTTCCACCACCATTAATAAGGGAATTATTCCCCTCCATCCAACAGCTGAAGATCAAGGAGATTAAGCTCTTGAAATAACTCATTAACATCAAAGATTATTCATCTAAATTGGTTATATTGTTTTAATTTGATCATGTTTGTATCTATTACTTTGATGTATAAAATTATGCTTACTATTGGCTAAACTTTCATAGTATTATCTTGGTTTATAATGAATCTTAATTGAAGTTTAATAGTATTGGTAAAACATGTGATCGGATTATAATAAGTAAAGGTTATGTTGTAATTATCACTTGATGAGGAATGTTAAAATACTTGATGTGCTAAAAGTAGTTATAAATTTATTAACTAAAATTACACTAATCTAGACACTAAATAATAAATTCTAGACTCTTAAACTTAACTAAACTACTAACCGGCAAGTGAACCGATTGACTCTAGTACAGCTAAGTAAGTCCGGATATCGAACCCACAGGACTCTTTAAATTACGTTAACTAGCTAAATTTAGACTTAACTATAAACATGACTATTTATTTATTATTATTAGGGGGGGTTTACTAAAAACTAATATTAAATTAATCACTAAGACTAAAATATGACTTAAACCTAGACTTAATTCAAATGATGACAAGCAACCACCTTGGCTAGAATCCCCTAAGTTTCAGTTATCAATTAACAGGGAAAATATTTAGTTATGGAACTGGGATCGTAAAATAGACGCTTAAAAGAAAACCCGAACAGGACCCTGGCCTTTCTCAAAAAGACACCTATGGGTTTCTAATAAATTTTAACACTCACCATTATTAAATATCAAGCTTCCTTACGACCACCTGATAAATTTCAAACTAGTTCATTTATACGAAATCCTACCTTACAGCGTGGAAATTAAAGGCAGTCTAATATATTTAATTGACTCAATAGACAAAGTTAATCTATCAAAACTAGACGGACTCCTTACAAAGAACTAAATCTAGCAATCCTGATCAACAAAGACCTACCAATAACCTAGCACCTTACAGTTATTTAGGTTAGCAGTACACTTAGTTTTATTTGACTAAATAATATTATTCCTATAATCTTATTCGAAATCAATCATAAAATAGTCAAAAACACAAAGTAGATGACCTAATAGCAACCTATCATAATGACAAACAATAATCAAGGCAACTATGGAATAATAAAACTTTTAAACAACCTCAAGCACACGTACGGATCAACTCAATATAAATAAACCTTTTACTAGTTCATAAAACCATAACGATAAATAAAACCTAAGTCAAAATCAAACATTTAACAGAGGTTCATCACAAGCCTAAGCAGTCTAAGGGTTTAGCCAACAACCATACTTACGACCAAAAGAAAATAAATAGCATCAAACAATAAATTCATGATGAAAATAATAGATTCAAACCAAATAATAAGGATGTTTGGATGAGTAGGTGTTGAACCCGGATACTTTCTATTTGAATCAAAGGCTTTCTCACTCTTTTTTTTTTCTTTCTTTTTCCTTCTGTCGATCTTCCTTCTTCTTATTTGTACGTAGGGTTTTTCTTTTAAAACCTCCTTGGTAACCAACTTCCTTTTCTTTTTAAACTCCAATACATGGGCTTGAATCACCACTATTATGTGGGCCTTTAATATCCTACGTAGAATTAAAAGAAAGCCACAGAAAATATATAAAATTGATAGAATAAATCATCAACATACTTTGACTTCACACAAGTCAACGTAAGTTACAAGAATAAATTCAAATACACAAATAAACATTAACTAATAAACCAAATATATAATCAATCGAATATAATTTATTTCATGCTTGTTTTAGCTCATTGTCTATTGAAACATTAAATACCCACATATGAACCAACTATCAATAATATTCAATAAAAACCTGGCTCAAAAGTATTTAAAAGTGTAGAAAATATTTATATAAAAATATATATAATTTAGACCATATCAATACTCTTAAAAGATACCCCAAGTGCCGAGCTTGAAGATAAGTGTCACACCCCAACCTAACGACGGAACATGCCGGGGCGCGACAATATTTGTATCGTTGATCAAAGACACAAAAATAATAATGCGTCAATATCTAAATTTATTTATTCACAAAAATCGTACATCAACAGTTCAAATGAAAAAGAAATAAGTACAACATTTAAAATTTTAACTTTTAGCCTAAATTCTAAATCTATATCTTCACTTCAAATCACTTTCTATAATAACCTGCATTACGCATAAAAATAACTTTTCAATAACACATGTTGAGCGAGTAACCACATTTTAATGTTATAATAATAACAGTAATGAGAATAAATAAACAATTCCTTGCGTGTGTGAATAGCATCAATTAACGTAAACATGTATATGTGTCTTTTCGGTTATGCCACTAGATTACGAACATGTCTACTCGGACGAATTCACAACCAATAAACAACCTAAGGTAAAAGTGTCATTTCCCCTCGAAAAACGATGTTGAGTTACACCGGCGGCGTATGATCATACTATGAGGATGAGATACCAACCAACTATAAAAGTAGTAAACACATAAGTCATATAACAATCAACAATTAATCGAGCAATATCACAACCACGCAATTGTGTTTGAATATAATAGTGTATTAATATTAGTTTAATACGCATAATGCCCCCAAAAATAGAGAATAAAGGGATGTGATTACTCACCTTAAATAAGGTAAAGGGTAAAGTGAAAAACAACCATGAAATGTATAACATATTTTTTAACCTTTGTTCTAGATTGCCAATTTACTTCTAGTAGCTCAAGATCCGAGTTTATCTTAGCCATTTTTCTTGCATTTTTTTATGTGTATTGATTTTTTTTTTCAAAAGTTCGGGTATGATAACAGTAGCTCTTTAACACATCGGAGGACCAATCCAAATAGCAATCACACAACTTCGCACGTCTAATTATAACATCAATTGAACTTGTAGATGATAGACGGTTGACGAATCACATGGGCAAAACAGCATATCGTAATTCGTTGAACTTGAAGATAAACAATGGTTAAGGTTTGAAGGATCAATGGGGGGGGGGGGGGTTATCTGCTTATTTAGGGTAGAGATGATCTTTTAATTGTAATATGTAATGTCTCTCTTGGTTTGCCTATCTATCTAAAACTAATCAAAATATCTAGTTGTAATAAATTCAAAAAGAGATACTAAAGTTGTGCAATTGAATAAACCATGGGTATGAAAATGATACTTAGCCCAAAAGAGAAAATAAATATAATAATCAAAATTACTAATTTGCCCCTGACTTAAATAGACAAAATAGACGGGGGTAGAAAAAAGTACTAATATTGCAAGTTTTAGAAATGATACTAAAGTTGCATAATTGGACAAACCATCAGTACTAAAATGGCACTTAACTCTTATATATATAAATATATACACACATACACATACACACACACACACAGACATATTCATATACGATAAATGTTAAACAAGAACTTGTTTCAAAAGTTTAATGGGGGTTTGGCCCGTAAACGAGTGAAATCATTGTTAGTTTTAATAAATTAGTTTAAATATAATTATATTTAATTAAAACAAATAGAAATAATAAAAATATAAAAAGAAACAACAAAACCGGGCCTGGGTGTAACATTTCGGATTTTCCAAACACGTATTTGTGTACATTTAACCCGACCCGAAACATTTTTAGATCCTTATCATTATTGAAAATCAAATAATTTTAAGTATTGATTTACCTAATGTTCAATTCAAGTCCATCGTGTTTCCTATATGTTTAATTCCTAAATATAATATCAAAAATTCATTAAATGATCAAAACCCAAACTACAAGGACCTAAAGTGTAAATCATTGAAACATGCCGTCTTGGACGCCGGAGCGCCGCGAGACGGCGGCTCCCTTGCCGACCGAGCAGCGCGGTGGTGCTGCTGTGCAGAATCCTTACCGATTTCATTTTTCTAGCTCGTTTTGGCATAAAATCGGTCATTTTAATCATGAATCGCGAGAAGTAAGGACCAAGTAAACGTATTATAGTCAAGATACAAGTCCTAATTCGTTATTTACTGCCCAAGAACGAATCTTTGTGTTTATTTCGTTGATTTTGTCTTAAAATACATATTTACTTGCTTAAACGAGCCAAAAAGCCATAATTAGTTCGATTTAGCTTTTCTTATATAAACAAACCTTAAACCTCTGCCATAAAACTTTACATAAACCCTAACAAGCAGCCCTCAGCCATCACTAGCCTCTGCTATCTCGTATTCCCTTTGGTTTTTGGTGTTTTGTTGAAGAACCGTTCATAAAACGGTTGACTTTGCCAGTCTAAGGACCGTTGACTCGATATATCTCTTTGTTCGTTCACTTTCCGGGTAAGTTATAAACTGAGTTTTCGTTTATAAACATTCCCTGGTCGATAACCTTCAATCAATTTCTGAAATTGAAGGGTATTGAATGGTCAATTGCTTTAAAAACCGATAAAGGGTAAAACAGTCAACAACTTTGACTAATCGTTTTCTCACAATTTTGTTCGGATTCAACGTTCGGTCCAGAAGTCTTTTATTCTCGAAAAGAAAATTTAAAACTACTGACAAAAACCCGACTCCTGACTCGCTGTTCGGATTCTGGTCAGTACCAGCTCGCTTAAATCTTAAATATAACATAACTTGCGTTTTAAACGTCCGTTTGGATTGATTCCAGCGGCCACGGTTCGTTTTTAATTGCATTATCATATCACACAGATTCATATTCTGATCATTTATAACATTTGACCTGTAGTGGACGACTTGCTTATTCCATAACTCGTTTAATCGCATTTACTAATCACTTATCATTGATCTAAGGTGAGTTTGATCATTCCTCTATTTTACTCAGTTTTCTAAAATATTTTTGGGACATATGCGTAGTTACTCATATTTTCTATTCTATATATATACACACACACTCGCAAACATAATCATTATGTGAATATCAGTTGAATACAATTTGCTAATTGCTACATGTTTATTGTTTACTTGACAACATTCGGAGAGGTCCAACATATCCCCTTTGTATAGGGTTCTCATTAGTAGGTTCTTACGACCGTCTTAGTAACCGGAACCCGATTCGCTTGGCGAAGGTAAACCGACAATTTTAGTCATTGTAATCAATACCCGATTCGCTTGGCAACGATTCATTGGCACACTATGTTGGTGCATGATGTCAGTAGTTCAGTGTCGAGTGTCTGTAATCGTGTTAGTTAGATTTGAGTTTTGTATGTAAGCGAAGTTACTAACAAGTTCGCTTATATGGGCAAACTTGTTAGACAAGCGAAGTTAGGGACAACTTCGCCTGAACATGCCAGGCGAAGTTGTCGTGTCTATATAAGCTATCTTGTATACGGCTTATAGGATAGAATCAGAGATTATTCTTGTATTCGAGTCAGAGAGTTTTGTATTCAGTGGTCATTGTATCACGTGTTTACGGTTGGAATACAACGTGTGTTTGGTTATCGTATCGTGTGTTAGCTCGTATTGTTTTCTATACTCGTAACGTCTTACGTAGGGATTCCGCACCTACGTAGAACGCGATATCTCGTGTAAATCCGGCTGGGAACCTACAATTGGTATCAGAGCATTTGCTCGATTGTGTGGAAACTCCTTAAGAGTTGTGCATGTCTTCATACATATCTTTCCGAATGATAGGCAGAAAAGCGATTACCCAGTCATACACGAGCCCATGAGTGTTCTGATTCCCGTGAAGATAGCGTGTCAAGACGCTGCAGTGATCCAGATTCGGGACTTGCAGTTATTTTCTACTTGAAGTTGTGTATATACATGTTAGATTAAAAAAATAATAAAAAAATAAAAAAAATTCTAGAGTTCATAATGATAATGATTATCAATCAAGACACAAGAAGGTGAACGGGAAACAGAGTCTAAGATCGAAGAGTAATTACTACTTAATCAGACACTACGGGTTGAGTTCAATTCGGGGTGACTTGGGGAAAGCCTAATACGCCTTGAGAATAGATAGGAGGCATCATAATCTCTGAGTTGTTGCCCACTTAAGTTTTGAGCTTAATTGAACCTAACTCGTATCACAGAAACGATGAAAACCATTTTAAGTAGATTACCTGCTTACAACCTGTTTCTTTATGTCATAATACAGCTGAACACGGATCTGTGTGACAGTCATGAAATTAGTATGATTCCTGTTCGGATCTTTTCTAAAACATGGTAGTCCCTGTCGAGACTGAAATTTGATCCCGTGTACTTTAATTTTTCAAATTTTTGTTACTTTTGTAATTGGTTGATTTTATACCTGGTTACTTGGTCTTGATCGTATCATTTAACGCTTTAAAGGATGTTTTTAAAACTTTATTGAAAATTGTTAAAAGTATAGGGGTTTGTTTTGTAAATACAGGCGAACTTGTTTATAACTTCGCCTGGAATAGGCGAAGTTATCGATAACTTCGCCTGTACTAACGGTGACCCTATATAAAGAAGTTTATAGGTTAAACAGCTTCATTATTCCACATTCAGCGAACTTATACTCTCTGAAACATCAGCGAACTTATCGATATCAATCATCTGTTTTTGTTACTTCGATTCTAATCAAATTCAAGGTGTGTAGGGTTTGTTTATCATATTATCAATGTCCTTTGAGGTTAATCATCGGTCGTTTCGACTCGATTCTCGACCTCGTCTTTCGAGACCTTAAACACCCGATTTCAAACTTGTTTTTACGTGATAGTAAACTACTTGAACGTCTAAAACTTCATAAATTCATGTATTTCGGAGTCCTCGATCTTCGAAATCATCATCTACACGTCGTTCGTAAATCCTAACTGTTGCCGATTCGAATTCGGCGAAGTTACAGTTTAGGCGAAGTTATCCGTAACTTCGCCTGAGGTTTAACTTCGCCTGATTATTGATTTTGAAACAGTTTATGAGGCGATGTTGTGATTAGGCGAAGTTATCCGTAACTTCGCCTGGACCATTTTACTTAACTATTATCAGACAAAGTTCAAGTTGAAGCGAAGTTGTTTCCCAACTTCGCCTCACCTTTAACTTCGCCTATACAGAATTGATCACAACTTCGCTCATGGTAACAGGCGAACTTGTGATTCGCTTTGAAGTTTGTCTAACTTAACCTGTTTGTTGCAGATATGGCTGCTGTTGCTGGAGCAGGTGGTGCAGGCGGTGATGACGGAGGTGATCACCAGAGACAGTTCTTCCCGGGTCACAACATGTACATAACATTAGACCCGGAGGCGAGCGGAGTTGATGATTTCCGCGAAATCATCACTTTTCTTTTACGCTCGAGGATATTCCACACGATTACAACAACTCTGCCAATATCCTTGCCCAATATTGAGGATTTCTGGCAGACAGTGGAATACGACTGTAGAGTCGAGCCCCCGGTGATGCGCGCAACAGTCAACAATCAGATTGTTCAGTTCTCTTCTGAACAAATCCGGGCGGCTTTACAATTTGGGAATGAGACAAGGGATGACCCAACAGAGTTTGTAGCTCCTTTCCGTGATGGAGCGTTTTTGAGGATGGGATACTCTGGTCCCTTGGGGGATACGCAGAGGAGGAAAGGATTTTTACTTGATCAGTGGCGCTTTCTCATGCATGTTATGATCGTTTGCATGTCAGGGAGAAAGGCGGGCACTGATGGCATGGGCGCGACCATGCAGTCAGCGATGACTGCTCTGACATACAACAAGCGATTCAGCTTTAGTCAGATGGTCTTTTATGAGATTGATCGTCAAAGAAGAGCGATGGCGCGTGAGCGATTCATCATGTATCCAAGATTCCTACAAATGATCTTGAATCATGTTGCTCCAACGCTTCCTCAGCGCCGTCCGATCCGATACGTTGAGAGTGTGAACAAACGGATCTTCGCCCAATGTAGATCCTCCAGTGCGAGGAGCAAACCTGAGCTCCGTCCTCGACATACTCCACTCTTTGGGTACTTGATCAACCCGGGGTATGTGCCTGCTCAAGGGGACGAGTTTAGGGACCCGGCACCACAATAGGCAGGAGCACCTCAAGCTATACCTGCTGCTCCTGTTGTGTCACCGGAAGAGAACGTGGACCTTGATGCAGAATTTGGTGGTCAAGGCTTCTTTGATATGGATCGGGTAGATCCAGAGGAGAATGTTCAGGTTCCGGTTGAACGTACTTCGACTGTGAATGTTACTAGGGCAGCTACAACGGTGGCTGGCTCAGATTCTGATGATGAAGTGGCAGAGGCAAGAAGGATTATGGTAACTCGAGAAAGACTACATGGGAAGAGAAAGAGAACTGTTGATGATAGCGAGTCTGATTATGAGGAAGAGGTACAACAGTTGATCCGGAGGTCAAGAAGGGAACGGTTAGGTGCAGGATCAGGAGCCGGTGAGAGCTCTAGGGTGGTACGTTTCACTCCACCAGCACTATCCGGTATGACAATGGTTCCCTCATCACTACAGGTTACAAGGCCAAGCGCTACGAGTGTTCCCGTGGTGGCTATCTCGTCTACATTTGGCCTCCCACCCACTACTTTCCAACTTTCGACTCCTGAGATCGTTTCATTGCCGCCTCCGACCGTTACTCCATCGGAGGTCGTGGCACAATTTATAGAGTCGACTGTTGTGGCCACTGCAGGGCTATCGGTGACGATACCACCTGCGGTTACGTCTATGTCTACTTCTGAGGTCCCGGTGACATCGGAAATCCCTCCTCAGTACACTCAAGATATATCACATATGAGGTTCGATTTCGATGCAACCCTATCAGACTCTGAACGAATAGCAACACTGGAACGGGTCGTGGCAGAGCAGTCAAGGATTAATCTTATCCAGACCCAGGCTATTCAGCGCCTAGTTACAGAGAATCAGATGCAGTCGTCCCTGCTGGTACAACATGGAAAAATCATAGATGCTTTCAAGGAGTTCTTGGCATCTTAGGGGGAGACGAGCTGTAAAGGCGACGAGTTGAGGACCAAGAGACGAAATGATAGAGACGATGATCCTAATGCATCGAAAGATGCAGGTGGTGAGTTGCCAAGAACTGATCAAGCTCTTGGAACTTCCACAACTCAGGGGGAGTCGACAACTGCAGCTGGTGGTGATGATGTGGTGGTGGTGGATGTAGAGGAGATGGATGATGTTTTGGTTGGTGATGATGATGTACTACCGAGTAATGTGATAGAGAAGATTGGTGAAGAGATTGTGATTGATACAGAGATAGAAGAGGGAGAGATAGTTGAGGAAAATATTGAGCATGACATTCCAGATGTTGAAAAAGCAGATATGAGTAAAGAGATGGCAAGTGATGAGTCTGAATGGGAAGAGCAGCCTAGATGGAAGGAAGACTATGCTCAGTGGTTCGTCAAAACGAAGAAACCGGCGGTCCCTACAATGTTTAAGAAGAGTTACAGCATTAAAGGCTATGCTGAAGCGAAGAAAGGGATTATTTGCTGGATATATGATGAGCAGTTGAGGCTCTTCGTGATTAAAAGGTATGACGGTGTTCAGTACTTTAGAAGGATGTTAAGATCGTTGAATACACTGCCAGAATGTGAAGTGAAAGACTTAGCCAGATTGGGATTGATAAACAGAAGTGACGATAATATGGCTAGAGTCATTGGGAAAATTGTGTGGAAAGAGAGCATAAAAGAGAAGAAATTTGAGCTGTTGAAGCCACAAAAGGGAAAACTTGTTGAAGACAAGGATAGAGGTTTGAGAGCTGATGGAAAGCCTTGGATGATCATGAAGTATAAACCGATACGGTGTTTGAAAGAAGTACCGATGAAGCTAATGCCCAAGGATGTGATTAAAGACCTGAAGTGGTGGTTTGTAGATTGTGAAACAGCTGAGGCAGTGATGGAAGACGAAGATGAACAAGAGCTGCTTAGAGTGTACGATCCGATGCACTTGGTAAACTTATCGCAAGCTGATTTGCAGGTGTTGAATGACAAGAAGATATTTTATATTCCTGCTTGGAAAGACGAAGCGAGGAAATATCAAAGAGTTGTCTCGGTTTGTGTTCGAGAAGGAGTACATGCTTGAAGATAGAAGATTGAAGATTACAAGACACGTGTTTGAAGCTAAAGAGATGAAGCTACTGCCAAGGGGGAGTCTGTTGGTGCATGATGTCAGTAGTTCAATGTCGAGTGTCTGTAATCGTGTTAGTTAGATTTGAGTTTTGTATGTAAGCGAAGTTACTAACAAGTTCGCTTATATGGGCGAACTTGTTAGACAAGCGAAGTTAGGGACAACTTCGCCTGAACATGCCAGGCGAAGTTGTCGTGTCTATATAAGCTATCTTGTATACGTCTTATAGGATAGAATCAGAGATTATTCGTGTATTCGAGTCAGAGAGTTTTGTATTCAGTGGTCATTGTATCACGTGTTTACGGTTGGAATACAACGTGTGTTTGGTTATCGTATCGTGTGTTAGCTCGTATTGTTTTCTATACTCGTAACGTCTTACGTAGGGATTCCGCACCTACGTAGAACGCGATATCTCGTGTAGATCCGGCTGGGAACCTACACACTAGTACAACTTGATTTTGGTTTGTTAAGGTTTGATTGATTATTACCACAAAGATTGGTTTGCGCATTTAACACTTATCATTTATCATTTATCTATAATATATATTATTTTTATGTCAAAATTGGTGATCATCTCACTCAACATATATTGTTGACAAACTCTGTTTTCTACGCATATGCCGGTTGCTTGAGTTGAAGTTTGGACAGTTAGAAAGACCTTAGGGTTTTATTGAAGACAAACATGAATTTATATTGTTGTATATATTTATCTGAATTGTTTTGTTGTATTTGAATATTGTGTGCACGTTTGAAATAAAATAATTAAATAGATATTGTCACCTTTTTATTATGATTGTATCTTCGAGCTGTTAGCAATCGGATCACGCCCCGGCATTTTCGCCTTAGGTTGGGGTGTGACACAGGGGGGACTCGAACCTACGCCCCATGCCGGTTAACGAGCCTTAAACACAAGGTATTGGCCAAGTGAGCTACGACTTGGGTTTATTTAAGAATCGAAACAAAACTTTATATACAGAAAGTTCAATAACCCCCAATTAATTATAAACCCTAAAATAAGAAATTCCTAAATCAAAGGTCTTATGCCCTTTATCAATTAAAATTAATATATGGGTTTTAAAGAGTGTGCAAATCCGATCTCAGCCATATATCAATTACCTGATAAGATTAGAAAAAAAAAATGAGATTGAGGAACTAGGTTTCGGCTTCAAGAACACGAATCAAAATCGATCTTGGGTAGCTTCTGAGTTGCAATTTGTTTAGGGATTAGCTTCAGAATTTTCAGAGGATGGTGTGGGACAAGTTAATTGCATAGTGGACATGTATTTATAGTACAAAATGATTAATCTAGCCACGATTTGTGAATATTAAATTTAAGTGTCAACTAGCTATAAATTAATATAATTAGGTGGTGATTGAACGCGCAAATGATAAATTAACGATTTGGCATTAACAATTCCATGATTACCGGTTAATTTGTTGAGCTAGAACTAAAAATATACATAATAAATAATTAAAAAGAATAATAAAAAAAAGTGAAGGATGTTGTTGCTCGACAAGGGAGGAAGAAGAGAGAAAAAAATATAGTATACATATAATTGTTTTCATTATCCATTGTAGCTACTAAATTACCTATAACAAGAAGAAGTAATGACACAATCTGGGTGATTGTGGATAGATTAACAAAACCATCCCACTTCATACCAATGAAGGAAACTTTTAAGATGGAACAATTAGCCAAATTGTATGTAGACAAATTTGTTTCATTACATGGAGTTTCATTATCCATTGTATCTGATCGGCATAGCCGTTTGACTTCTCATTTTTGGAAAAGTTTCCAACCAATTCTCTGGTTCCGACCAATTCTCCGTTCACCATCAACGAGGGTTAGATTCACGTAATTTAATTAGGGGTTTTAATCGTTTTTATCAGTATAACAAAACCCCTAACAAAAAAAATCATACCTGGAACGAATTGGTCGAATTAGTTACCTAGGGTTTATAATGAAAGGGATGAACTTAACATAGTATACATATAATTGTTTTCATTTGTAAACTAAATTGTTAATCTGGATCAATTGGTTAGTGTACGAGGCTGTGAACCGAAGGACCCGGGTTCGAAACCTGGGTCAGGCTATTGTTTCTTATATTTTTTTAAAGCAATTTTTAATAAAGGTAATAATTAAATAAATTAATTAAATATCATAATAAATAAAATAAAATTATTTTAAACCAAATAAAAATTTTATAAATGAAGTATAAATAATATTTCATCATTTTCCACTTAAAAACCAAACTTTCATAATCGTAATCCACTAGTTATAAATCATTTGTTTATCTCAATTCGTTAAACTTTAACTTTTAAATTCATTAAACCGTTAAAACTAGCTTAACTGGTAAACTTTAACCCGTGCCTTAAAAAAGTTATGTTTCTCGTATTTACGTTAAATATTAATAAAATAATATTTAAACCATTCAAATTCCGTTAAAACATAAAATATTATTAAAATAATCATATGCCTTAAAAATTAGTAAAAATTATAATAAAATAAGATATATCTCCCTAACAAAGATTAGTGTTAATAATTCTGTTATTTAGTCGTTAAATATTCGTATTATTTTATTTATAGTTTATGAGGTTCAACCGTTCTGACTTATTTAACGCGTTTTCGGCTTTTCTGTTATTTACACTTCATATCAAATGTGAGTTTCTCACACCCCCCCCCCCTTTAACGCTTTTATACTGTTGGGGGTAGCATATATATCCTATCCAACCAAGTTATTTATTATTTTTCGTTTACAAAACTGCGATTCGTATCATGGACTTGTGTGTTTACTTGCTCAGAATTACTTGCTCATGGTTGCCTCAATAAGTATGATCATACGACCCCCTTTGCACTCAGGACCATTTTGTTATGTGTGGAAAAGGGACCACCGATCCGAGTACGTTGGTTGTTCCCGACTGGAAAGGACATTGCATGCGCTGTAGTTATACTTTTCACAAGTTTCATGGAATTGCATGGTTTTTACGTACTTATATAAAACTTGTGTGAACTTACCAACTAAAAAGTCAGTTGATCGTATTTTATATATATTCTACATGTACCATTATTAGAGGTTGAAGTTATGAAGATGCTAGTTTTAGGTTATCAATAATAAACAACCAGTTAGTATATTTGTTTTCCTTTATTTGAATGTATTTCATTGATCAAACTTGTGTACTTGAGATTTTAAATAAATTAATGATAATATTGTAACTTAATAGTGTCGCATGTGTTTGAACAATTTGTACATTACGCTCGGGCGTTTCCTCTTAATCCAGGGTGTTACACACGGGCTCGGGCTCAGGGTCAGGCACGGGCATGGGCATGGGCATGGGCATGGGCGAAGTGCTATGCGCGCAATGTGGCGTTTTGATGGCACACTTTGCACTTCGCACGCTCGCATCGTCTTAAGCCCCCTTATTATTTTTGTCGAAAATTAAAAATTTTAAATATATTCCCATCGCGCTACACGATGAATTTTTATTGGCCTCATCGCGATACGCGAAGGATTTTAATCCAGTAAATCTTGTTGTTCATCGCGCTACGCGATGGGCTCTCACTGGACTGATCGTGATACGCTACGTGGAGGCTATGCAGCCATGATATCAAAAGCCATCAGTATTACTTTAACAATTAGAAATGCCAGAATGGAAATGGGAATTAATAACAATGGATTTTGTTACTAATTACCTACAATAAAAAGAGGTAATGACACAATCTAGGTGATTGTGGATAGATTAATAAAATTAGCCCATTTTATACCAATGAATGAAACTTTTAAAATGGAACAATTAGCCAAAATGTATATAGACAAAGTTGTCTCATTACATGGAATTCCATTATCCGTTGTGTCTGATCGACTATCCAAAATTACTTAATTAAAAAATGAACTTTACCGGAAATTTCCAGTAGATTCCCTGTTGGGATGACCTTACTTTCCATTACTAGTAAAGGTAGATAAGAACTCAATTTTATAAATATTTTTATTGACCTTTCTACATCGATCAAAATGGCGCCGTTTTCGGGGAATCAACGTGCAAAGTGCTAGTTTAGTATTTTGTTTATTTTATTTTTGTTTTTATCGGTTTACGCTCGGTATTCTTGTGTCGCATGTGTGCAGGTAACTCTCGACAACGAAAAGATGGGTTTATAACCTATATGAGGGATATGAGGTCATGGAAGATGTTGACCCATACATTTCATCTCCATATCGTGAAAAAATTTCACCAACTTCTCAAGGCTACTTCGAGTTCGATAATCAAAGGAACCTCAACCAACAAGGTCGCAACATGCACTACTAGAATTATTCACCGCCTCCACCTAGTTATAAGGGAAATTATGAGTCAAGTGAGTATAATAGTGATGGGCCCGAGATGCAAACATTTTAAGTTATCAAGAGTATGAGGACTACTATTCTAATGAATACCTTCAACCGAAATACGAAGAAGTCCCTCACTATTATAATCAAGTCAGGTACAATCATATTAATATAGAGGGTTTCAACAAAAGGTATCAAAATAACAACCAACAAAGTCAAGGTGACTCTGAAGATTCTGAGGTGTTGACATTGCTGAAGGACCTCAGTCGGAGGTTGGAAGTTCACCAACAGGCTAATGCTGCTCAAGATGAATTGATGAGCCAACTAATTGATGATTTGGCCCAAATTAAATGAGATAGTAAAATGGCGGCCGATGATAAAGAAGATGACATAGAAGAAGAGGCTCTTGATCTTTCAGAGAATGAATTTGAGGAGGAGGTTGTCGAGAATAATACCACACCACCTCCGTTAGTTACTGATAAGCCAATGAATGTTGTGGTTATGGTTGCTGATGAGGGTGTTGAGGGAGAGAGTCCAGACTGTTTGAAGTATATAATTGAAACAGTTCCAGGTTATCGTGACGACCCCCCATTATATATTACATAAATTCACTATGTTGAGGATGATGGTTTAAAATCGAGGAAGAAAAAGGTACCAAGAAGGATGTTGGGCAAAACAATAAGAAATGGACTCATATTGGTTCTACTAGCGTGTCAACCATGAGGAAGAATGTGTGGGCACAATCCCTTAACTACCGAGCATATACAGGAAACTCGGTGGGAAAATGTTCAGTTCGGCCCAGATCAACATTTGACTCTTTGAAAATAAGAAAGAGGGTGTGGGCTCGATGTGTTAACCATTGGGCATATGTTGAAAATTCTGAAGTGAAATGTGCATTTAAACCGGCCCACATTTGTTCATCAAACATGTTGAACATTAAAGAGGAAGTAAAGCTGATGCACCTTAACTACAGAGATTTTATAGGAAACTCAGTAGGTAAATGTTCCATTCAACCACCATAACCATCAAATCAGGTAACGGTCTGGCCGAATACCTTATAAAAAACTTGGTGCTGACCAGGAGACAACCCGGGTTTTGGTTTTTGTGTACATTTTAGTTTATTTTATCTTTGTATATTATTAATCGTTTATTTCAAGCATACCACTGTAGCAAAAGGAAAGTGTGGGGTGCCACACTGAAAATCTAGGAGTTTGTGGTGTTCGGTGAAGAAGCTATCGTTTCTTGGCTTGCTAGGTTTACTTGGCTTGCTAGGTCTGCTTAGCTTGCTAGGTCTGTTTGGCTTGCTAGTATTGCTTGGTTTACTTGTGAGGGGTAGATAAACTCTCGAAATTTTTACGCGACTCGTGCTATGAGACAGGTGAACCTTAAACTGTTCATGATGCTCGAGGACTTAAAAAAATACGTAATGGTCCACCGACCTGTTCGAACCATTTGGAGCGCGTTAATGATTTTTTACGGTTAATCCAGGTACGTGTATATTTTGTTGTAATTAAAACTTTGTGGGTGTAGTTTCTTATAAACCCTCACGAGACATTACTTGTCCACCCGGGCTATCAGGGGGGTTTAAAGGGCTTGTTGCGTATGCTAAATACAACCGTAATTCCTACGAAAGCGAGTCTTCTAATATGTTTACTTGTTTAACAAAACTCATTATGAAAATAAATATTTGGCTTGGTAATTAATTTCTTTTAATTAAAGAAAAGAAATTTGCAAAATTCTTAAAAGAGCTAAGGTATAATGTTTGTGAGAAGCTTGCTTCTACACATTTTAAAGATTTGCAGATTAATTCAAGTCTTTGGAGAAGACAGATCATCCCAAGCAAACAATGGGACTGCACTGCTAAATACTAAGTGATATCGTTTCATGCTTATATCATTCTAGTTTATCTGCTAAAAATTTAATTGTATTATTATATAGCTTGTTTTGACCATCACATTAGGCCTAGTTTTAAAATTAATAATCAGTAAATTTTAACCGTTTCCTCGTTAATGTTTTATTAAATTCTATATTTTTAACATTGATGACAATGTTAACCTCAAGTGTGAGGATGGAGGAAAAGCTGATTTTTTTTTTTGCCTTAGAGTATCTTGATTGTGCGCAAAAACCAAAATTGTTAATTGTTGTTATTAATGTTAAGTAGAGGTCTTTGGTCATGGTCAGTTTTTAAGTATCTCGAAAGTATTCTTATCAAATGTTTTTCAAAAGGGAAAATAAAAATGGACCCATTAGACGGGGATAACGACTCATGGGGACGAGTACACATTTTCATATCGGCAGCCTATTTCCTCCCGTGTGTGTGTGTGAGAGAGTTAGACTTATATTTATTACACATATTATACACACACACACACACATATATATATATATATATACACACACATACACACCCACAAATATATATATATATATACACATGTCATATGAGTGATTTTGAGTGTAACCAGTATGTTCACGATATCTAGAACTTGTTTGTCATATGCAATTTCGAGATATTAATACCACCACATGTAGGATTGTAGAAATCCACATATATTGGCTTTTACATAAATAATACTCCCTACACTAAATTATCCCCTAGGATCCAAGTTTAAGCATTTTCCCTTTCGTTTGTTAAACCCTACATTACATGTCTTGCATGCCTTAGCCTTTTATTTTAATCCTGTGTGATGAAATCCAGTATGCTAGAGTTGTATATAGTCAGTTTTAGAGCATTATACGCAATGTATTTGTGTCTCAAGTTATCTTTAGTACTAAAAAAATGAAAAAGAAAGAAAAGGAAGAAAAACTTAAAAAAAATAGAAAAGCCAAAAAGAATGAGTAAAGTAGCTATTAAAAGTTGTAAATAATAGCTTAGTTGTTTGAATAAATTGGTTTTCATTCAACATACGTCACTAAATAAATCCTATTCCATACCTGAACCTAAGCCACAGCAAAACCATTAGTCCTATTCTTTATGCAACCGGTGGTTAATGGGTGGAGATATGACTGGCTTGCTAGCTTATTACTTTGTGTTCATACTTGGTCCTGAGGATGGAGAGATACTAGCACACTTTTTGCTGGTCCAGATATTAAACCGAGAGGAGTGATATATTTGTTAGGGGTGTGATCCTGTGTGCCTTAACCGGAAACAAAGTACACTCGTTTAGGCGGTTCCATTGTTTTAAACGTATCATTAAATTTGTTCGTTGAGTTGTCAATCTTGACTATATAAGTCTTGGGAATTGGGTATGACCTTAAACCTTACTTATATTAATGATGATAATTGATGAACCATCGATCGAGGTATATGTGTTGCATGTTAGTTTGCTTGAGGGCAAGCAAATGACAAGTGTGAGGATGTGATGGCTGATGAGTGTGTATTTGGTTGTGAATATTGTTATTAATCTTGTATTTTTTGTTTGAATAATTATTACAATGCAATTAATTTTGACTCGTTTTTGTATTTAGTAAGTTATGAATAAACGAGCTTAAATTAATAGTTTGGTAATAGTAATAAATAACAATAATAATAAAAGCAAAGTCTAGCTATGTTTAAAATCCATCACGTTATTAAAATAAAATAATTAATAATATACTTTATTTTTATTCATGAAATTAGAATTCAAGTATATAAAAGAAAGTCAAGGGTTTATGTGGGTCTTGGAGAATGATTATTCAAATTAATTACATTTGATGAATGTGAATGCACTTAAACAATCGCATGGGTTTGGTGACAATCTTTTGGGCCAAAACCATAATTGCTGGGCTACCACTAAAAGAAAAATATGAGACAACGGCCCACAAGAATTAGAAGTTTGGTACGAGGACGGCATAAGGGTTTTGGCGGAGATGTGAAACAAAAAAGAAGTTTGGATAGCAGTAGGGTTTAGGACGCACACAACAAGTTTTGTCTCTACAACTCTTGGATGATTTTTGTGTTCATGAAGATGCAAGGCTTAAACTCTCGGTGATCACCTCTGGGTGAACGATTCTTGTAAGATGTTTTTGGTGCAGTTTGTGTTCAGTTCTTTGGATTAAGTTTTGTAATCTTTTGATTTATTTGAATACAACTTGTGATTTGAAAGTTAAAACAATCTAGTTTTTATATGCTCACTAAATTAGTATTATTCCGTTTTTGATTAGTCTTCACAACCAGATGTAGTTTCAGCTATTCTTATTGGATTGGCGATTTTGTTAATATAAAATATTAAGTTCGGTTTCTTAATTGTCACTTTAAGTTAAATTACACATAGAGTCCCCGTTCAGGGTGCCCATTAAACTAGCTGAATCATAATATTTAAAGAATCTGAACCCGGAGTGGTACTTCTTTTTACAATTGTTTATAAAATCAATATTAATTCTTTATGCAATTTGCTTTTATACTTCAATCTATAAAACACCGTTTGGCATCTGCTGTCCAAAAATATTTAATTAAATAATAAACTTTATTGGCACTTTCCAATAGATTCCCTGTGGAGACGACCTTACTTGTCCTTACTAGTAAAGATAGATAAGATCTCAATTTTATAAATATTTTTAATTGAACTTTCGACATCGATCAAAGACGGCCTTTGTTTGTGTCCATCGCGATACGCGACCGGTTCCAAAATCAGCTATAAATAGGTTGGAATTGGGACATTCATTCTTCGTCCAGAAATTTCATTCTCTCAAGCTCGCTCGCTCTCTCTCTCTTTCTCTCTCATGTTCATATATATGTTAGTATAATACCTTGAGTAGTCATAACGATACCCTCTCCTATCGAAAGAAGATTTTATACGCGAATCCAAAAGCTCTGCCTTAATAATGTAAGGCATTGTGCCATCATGTAAAGTTTCTAATCTCGTGATTATTGTTATGATAATCGGTTTATACTAAACTAGAGATACTACATTGTGTTTAGCCTAGGTGCTTAATACCAGGAAAGTTCTTTAATTACTTGCAAGGTGAGACATTCGAGTTTTTGTAAAACTCAAATTTACGTGAGACAACTGGATTTCTAATATTGTCATGATAACTTATCAAACTCATGAAAGATAGTTCAAATGCTTTCAAAATATTTTCAAAGGGTTTTAATTACATTACAGTGATTAAGTCTTTGTAGACTTGCATGATGGTTACTATTGATATTATGGGGTTTTGTATACAAGTCTTGACTACTGGGCTATTACGCATTACTTATTTAACAAGTGTTAGCCAATAAGTAATATGACCACAGTCACAGATACAGTCGAGTGACAAGTATCTTTCGGTAATTTGTAAGGGGCAGATGTAAAAACATCTTAATGCTTTAACTGTAAAATGTGTCATTTACAAATGAATGTACTCATCAGTATTTCCTACTAATTAAATATTTTTTAAACATGTTTCGTGAGACTTGTTAGAGACGCAGGACTGATGCATGCAGGCTTTCAGCTTAAATAAGTGTCTTGTCACCAGAATAACGAAATATGTTTTGTAAATTAGGGTTTAACCCTATAAAACTTATGTTTGTATAAAAATGGGTTTTATTCCCAGATTATGAATAAGAATCATGTTGTTTTTATAACTCTGATCATTTTTCCTAACTATGGTCCTAATAAAATATTCCGCTGCAAATTATTTAAAAAACGCCGATACCACCACTGGATGTTCGCGACTCCCCTCTCGGGGTATAGGGGTCGGGGGCTATGACACAATGGAGAAAGACACTCTCCATGCTTTCAAACCTCTGGCGGGTTTGCATAGGTGAATTGCTTGAAGGAACAAACGAGGTTGGTAGTTGTGGGTGCGAGGGTGGAATTCACGGTTTGGAGTTGGAAAATTAGGGTTGGAAGAGCTTCCACAATTCCTTTGGCGATGCATGATGACATACCGCGGCCTGAGTTACGGGTTCGATGGCGACGATTGATATGGCGAGAAGACATGCTGCAGGTACAAAATGTGTAAAATTTCTTGAGCTTTGTAATTGATGTAAATGTATAAGTTTTGTGTAATAGAAAAATTGACACATGAATAACAATAACAATAATAATAATAACAACAACAACAACAATAATAATAATTATAATAAAAATAACTCTCAAATGAATTGGAGGTTGAGGATTTTAATCGTTCGTGATATCAACTTAAAATGAAAAGAGCATTTAATAATACAGTACAAAAGCGATCTAGGAGTTCATGAATCACCATGGTTCCTTTTAACAAAATGAGAAAACAACCTTAATATCCATAAATAAAATCAATAATAAAAACTTAGTTGTTGAATTATCCATGTATCACCATGGCTTTATGTAAACAAAATGATCAAAAATAGATTAAAATCAAGATATGGGGTGTCGATGCGAACTGTTGGGGTATCCATGAACCACCATGGCTTTTCCCACCCATTCATTCAACTAAAACAACATAGGGAAAAACCGAGTTTAGCCACGTATCACCGTGAATTCGGTTATAATTAAGGAATGTGATGATCATGTTTGATACAATGAGGTTAGTAGATTTGTAGATGTTTGATGTGATATGCTTTGGCCTAATAGGTTTCACATCCTCGTCTAACCCTCCAGGAAAGTAACCGGTTCTCACGGTTGATTAAGATTTATATGCATTGCATTTCCTTAGGCTCGCAAGCCTTGGTGTCAAGAGTTCGGAGAAAACACGTATCCATCACATGGCTCGTCCTCAAGAAGCGGGGAGTAAAATAAAAAATTGTGGGAATTCTTAAGGAATTTCCCAATTTAAAATCACATCTAGAGTTTTGAAAATGATTTTTTAGAATTGCATAGCCTCAAAGCTGTGTGTGCTTTTTGTGTACAATATATGAATAAGGCATTTAAATACAGTTAAGCTATTAACAAATAATTTTAAACAAATAGGGTACACGTATAGCCACATACCTTATAGCCTTCCGCTCTAATACAAATCTGTCACACCCCAACCTAATGGCGGAACATGCTAGGGCAGGAACATATTTGTAGCACAACTCAAATACACTAAAATAATAAAGCGCCAATATCTAAATTTATTTATTCACAACAATCTTACACAAACAGTTCAAATGAAAAAAAAATAAATACAATATTTAAACTTTATAACTTTTAGCCTAAAGTCTAAATCTATGTTTTCACTTTAAATCACTTTCTATAATAACCTGCATTACGTGTAAAACTAATTTGTCAACAACACATGTTGAGAGAGTGATCACATTTTAATATTATAATAATAATAATAATAATAATAATAATAATAATAATACGAGAACAAATAAACAATTCCTTGCTTATGTGAATAGTATCAATTAACGTAAACAAGTATATGTGTTTTTTTGATCATGCCACTAAATTACGGACATGTCTACTCGGACGAATTTGCAACCAATAAACAACATAAAATAAAAGTAACATTTCCCCTCGAAACAAACTGTGTCGAGTTACTCTGGTGGCGTATGATCAGAGGATGAGGATGACATACCAACCAAGCATAAAAGTAGTAAACACATAAGTCATATAACAATCAACTATTAATCGAGCGATATCACAGCCACGCAAATAATGGAATTGTTTTTGAATATAATAGTGTATTAATATTAGTTTAATACGCATAATAGGGCGCGACAATATTTGTATCATAACTCAAAGTCACTAAAATAATAAAGCGTCAATATCTGAATTTATTTATTCATAACAATCATACACAAACAGTTCAAATGAAAAATAAATAATACAACATTTAAACTTTATAATTTTTAGCCTAAAGTCTAAATCTATGTTTTCACTTCAAATCACTTTCTATAATAACCTGCATTATGCGTAAAAATAATTTGTCAATAATACAAGTTGATCGAGTAATCACATTTTAATATAATAATAATAATAAAAGTAATGAGAAAAAATAAACAATCCCTTCTGTATGTGAATAGCATCAATTAACGTAAACAAGTATATGTGTCTTTTCAATCATGCCACTAGATTACGAACATGTCTACCTGGACGAATTCGCAACCAATAAAAAACATAAGGTAAAAGTTCCATTTCCCCTTGAACCAAACGGTGCCGAGTTACTCTGGCGGAGTATGATCAAACTATGAGGATGAGGATGAGGATGAGGATGAGAATGAGATACCAACCAACCCTAAAGTAGTAAACACATAAGAGCATATAACAATCAACAATTAATCGAGCAATATCACAACCACGCAAATAATGGAATTGTGTTTGAATATAATAGTGTATTAATATTAGTTTAATACACATAATACCCTCAAAAATATAGAAAAAGGGGATGTGATTACTCACCTTAAATAAGGTAGATGGTAACGTGAAAGGCGGAGACGGTTAAGGCGGACTAGTTATTTAGTTCCATGAGGAGTCTCGACGATAAGTCCTAATTATAAAAGTATGATTAAATAATTAACCTAACGAAATAAATGAAACATGCGACAATAACATGGGGTTATAACAGATTTGGGATCGATAGGGCGTTAAATATATTTTATATTAATTTATAAAAGTTGAATTATGTCACACCCCAACCTAAGGCAGAAATCCCGGGGCGCGAACTGATTGTTCACAGCTTAAAGGTACTATCATAAATAAAAATATGACAGTATCTATTTAATTTATTTATTTCAAATTTCAAATGAAGTGCACAAGTTTCAGATATAACAATAATAATCCTAAACTAAATAATAGAGCAAATATTCGTTATTTTATTTCCTAAGGTCTTTCTATGCATTCTTCACCTTAGCTTCGAATCAACTGTTAACCTGCATATGCGTAGAAAATAAAGAGATTTGTCAACAACACATGTTGAGTGAGATAATCACCAGCTTTCATGTACAATATATATATATATATATATATAATAAATGATAAATGCGCAAACAAAATTATGTGAGTAATAGTCAATCAAACCATAAGAAAATAATGTGATTGTCGGTTCACCATGCCTCATGAACACGGGCTATGGCTTTCTAAAACGGCGTATAATCATATTGGCATGCTAAACTTCTGATGGACCTCTTCGAATATCATAGAATATAAACACTTAAACAAGTAGCGATTAGCATTTAACTGAAACACACAAAATAATTATGTTTGCGAGTTTGTGTATATATATATATGATATAAAATATGAATTATATACGAATATGTCCCCAAAACATTTGAAAACAGTAAAATAAAAGGGGAATGATATCTCACCTTGATGATTAAGCGATAAAACCGAGAGATAGAATAAACGAGCAAAGTTAATGTGACAAGTTTTCTTATCCAAACAGACCTGAGATTTATACAAAATAAAATAGAGTAAAAAACGAGAACATAGCCGTTGGATTCAATCCAAACAGATATGTAGAACTCGGGTTATGAGATTTTTAGTAAATAAGCGAGCTGGTACTGACCAGATTCACAGCGAGTCGGAAGTCGAATTTTGGTCAGTAGCCTTAAAATATCGAAACAAAAATCAAACTCTTTTGGACCGAAAGCCGGTTCTGACCAGAAGCATGAGAAATTGATTGGTCAAAGCTGTTGACTATTATACCCTTAAACGGGTTTGAGTTAAATTGACCCGTCAATACCTCTCAATCTCAGAAATTGATTGATGTTTATTGACTAAGGTATAATGATAGATTAATTGCAGCAAACAACTTACCCCAAATATGTATGAACCGATCACAAAGTGAAGTCAAAGATTGAAAATGCTTGAAAGTCAAACATGAACACTTGTATCTTGAGTAATATGGCAAAAACGAAGAAGAACTTGAGGGCTAAAGGTAGGTGACGGCTGAGGGAGTATTTATTAGGTTTTAGGGAAGTATTTGGCAAATGATTTATGTCTTGTTTATATAGGATATGCAAGCATAAGTTAATTTTAGTTAATAAGCTCATTTAAGAAACAGAATATCGTTTTAATGACTAAATCAATTATAGAATCATCAAAATTCATTCTTGATGAAGGGGTTATGGAATGTGGGCATGTACTTAGTCTAGATTAGTTTTCTTGAGGCTTAAATCATGAGATTCGGTCCAAAAATAACCGATTTAACAAAAAAAACGAACTAGGAAACAAAATAACAAAAACATGCTGTGCAAATGACTGGCCGCGCCACGCGACCAACTCACCCTCCTTGGCCGTGCGGCGCGGCGTGCCTAGGGGGGGTGAGTTACATCGTTTGGCAGTTTTGGTCCTTGAACTTGTTTAAAGTGTTAAATTTTTTATATTTAAGAGTTTTTAAGCAAGAAATGACTAATTTGAATAACATAAAGGGAAGGAAATGAAAATACATCAAGGAATACTTATAAATGTTTGATTTTAGTAATAATAAAGATCCGAATAATGTTCCCGAATCGGGTTAAATGTAAACGAATACAAGTACGGAAACTCCGAGATGTTACAAATTAAATGTGTAAACAACTTATATATATTGCTATATTAAACAAAAACTTGTTTTAAAAGTTTACCGGTGACCGGTTCGTTAAGCAAGTAAAACTACTTTGAGTTTAATTATCTTTAAAACTTATATTAGGTTAAATATGCAATGTATATATATATATAATTATAACTAAGTAAATAAATAAATAGTTATATATATATGATTAGAATCCTCTGAGAACTATTTTAAAATTGAGAACTTTGATAACATTTTGGACAAATAAAAACTCTTTTTAAGAAAAATAAAAAAATTTATAAAACAAAAAACAAACACGGAAATAAGAAAAGTAAAAAAACCAAAAATTTTTGTCTTTAATTCTGGTTTCATAAAAAAATATCAGGTTAGCAAAAATATGCATATATGTATAATAATTATTTTTTAAATTTATGCATGTTATTCTTTATACACATATGTGTACGTTACGTAAATCAAGATTGAATAAAAATATACATATGTGTATAATTAGGGGTGTATGTGTTCACGCGTTTTATAGAAACCAGGATGAAAAATAAAAATTTTTGGTTTTTTTTACTTTTTTAAAATTCGTTTTTTTTTTGTTTTATAATTTTTAAGGGGTTTTTTTTGTTAGGGGTTTAGACTGTAAACGAGTTAAATAATTGTTAGTTTTGATATAAATTAATTAAATATATTGTATTTAATTAAAACAAATGGAAATAATAAAATTATAAAAAGAAACAACAAAACCGGGCTTAAGGGGACTCGAACCTGCACCCCAAGTCGATTCACGAGCCTTAAACACAAGGTACCAACCAACTGAGCCGTGCCTTGGGTTGTTTAAAGAATGGAAACGAAACTTTATAACAAAAAGTCCAATAACCATCAATTAATTATAAACCCAAAAATAAGAAATTCCCAAATCAAAGGTCGTATGCCCTTTATCAATTAAAATTAATAAAGGGGTTTTAAAGAGGGTGCAAATCCGATCTCACCCATATATCAATTACCTGATAAGATTAGAAAACGAATGAGATTGAGGAACTAGGTTTTGGCTTAAAGAACAAAAATCAAAATCGATCTTGGGAAGCTTCTAAGGTGCAACTGGTTTAGGGTTTAGCTTCAGAATTTTGAGAGGATGGCGTGGGACAAGTTAATTGCATAATAGACATGTATTTATAGTGCAAAAGGATTAATCTAACCATGGTTTGCGATTAAGATAATTAAGTGTCAATTGGCTGTAAAGTAATATAATTAGGTGGTGATTGAAGGCGCAAATGATAAATTAATGATTTGTCATTAACAATTCTGTGATTACCGGTTAATTTGTTGAGCTAGAACTAAAAGTATACATAACAAATAAGAAGAAAAGAATAATAAAAAATAAAAAAAGTGATGAATGTTGTTGCTCAACAAGGGAGGAAGAAGAGAGAAAAAATAATAATTTGATTTAACTGCAAATAGGTCCTTAGAGTTTAGGTTGGCGTTCAAAATGTGTGAAAAAACCATAATGTAACGACATAAATATAATATAGATAAAATAAAATCGTCATTTTTTTTAAATAAATAAATTTAAAAAAATAATTAAACGGACCGGGTTTCCGGGCCCAAAAATTGACAAATATTACAATAAAGCGGGGAACTGCCACTCTTGTGAGGCCTTGGTTAATAAACTCTAAAAGAGATACCAAGTACCAAACTGGATGATAAGCCGAGGAACAGTCATTTTTATAAGGTCTTGGTTTAGAAAAAAAACATAAATTTTAATATGAACATGGACCTAATAAAGTGTTAATAGTAATTGATCATCTTAAAATGGGACTGATTGACAACGTTGTGAAAACAAATTGTTGACATTCATCCAATAGAATCGGTTAATTATTCGTCAAGAGAGTGTGCAACATAACCTATTTTAAACAACTCTTGGATGGTTATTACATGAGTTCTATAATTGTCCAAGAGTTGTGTGGGTTAATACTTGGTAACTCAAGGTTGATCCTTTACAACTTAACTAATCTTAATTAGTATTTTAAGTATAATACAAAGGTTATTTTTACTAAAATATCAAGGACAATTCACTTAGTAATTGATTTAAGGGCTTGTCTCATCTTTAAAGTAAGTTATCTTATAAATACTTCTTATAAACCACTTGCTTACATAAAATGATGTTTTAGTGGAGGTCATGAAGTTATGCATATTTCTTTATTTAATTTTCATGGAATAACATAACTTAGGAATAAGGTGTTATTACCATAGTTAATTACCATAACAAGCTTATATCACATGTTTACTAAGGTGGTGTTTCTTTTTCTCCAGAAGCTCTTCTACACCTCTTTTGTCTGTGCCGCGCAGACCATGCGCAGACGTTGTGGTCTGAAGAGTGTTTGTTTTTTAGAAGACATTTCATTTAAAAAGGTTTGCGCGCCCTCTTACTCTAGAAGAGGTGGACCTATCACTTCTTGCATATTCTTCAGTCTTCCAAACCTTCAAACTTAAAACAAAATATTTTCCTCTCCTCCAATCTCTAACCCTAACCGCCGCCCCCTCTCCTCCTCCACCCCCGGCGACCTCCACCACCACCGACGACCTCCACCACCACCGGCGACCTCCAATCTCCAACCCTAACCCTAACCGCTGCTACAGTGCCACGCCGCGCCGCTGCTACAGTGCCGCACCACCGCCGCTGCTACAGTACTACCTAGTGTTGCGCCGCCGTTCCTCCACCACAGCGAACTCCACCACCGGAATCTTTGTCAAGGTAAGCTTGTATTAGATTTGTACATTGAAACAATTATTGTGTTTTGGTTTGATTTCTTGTATTAGATTTGTTATCTGTATTTTGAATATTTATTATGTTTTTTGTTTGATTTCTTATAGTAGATTTGTACATTGAAACAATTATTGTTTTCTATCTTAGGATTAAGTTATGAATCTTGCTAGATATATTCTTAGGTTCAGGTTTTGTTGTTTATTAATGTTAATTGACCACTTGAATATTGATTATGTTTTGGTTTGATTTCTTGTAGTATATTTGTACATTGAAACAATTATTGTTTTCTATCTTAGGATTAAGTTATGAATCTTGTTAGATATATGCTTAGGTTTAGGTTTTGTTGTTTATTAATGTTAATTGACCACTTGAATATTGATTATGTTTTGGTTTGATTTCTTGTAGTAGATTTGTACATTGAAACAATTATTGTTTTCTATCTTAGGATTAAGTTATGAATCTTGTTAGATATATGCTTAGGTTTAGGTTTTGTTGGTTATTAATGTTAATTGACCACTTGAATATTGATTATGTTTTGGTTTGATTTCTTGTATTAGATTTGTACATTGAAACAATTATTGTTTTCTATCTTAGGATTAACTTATGAATCTTGTTAAAATATACTTAGGTTTAGGTTTTGTTGTTGAATATTGATTGTGTTTAGGTTTTGTTGTTGATTAATAAAAATGGGAGAGAAACAACAATGGTCAAATGAGCATCTAAAATGCTTATTAGATACTTCCATTGAAGAGGTAAACAAGGTGGGTAGAAAAGGTTTGAGTTTGCAAAAAGATTCATGGAACAACTTAGGGCGTGTTCTTAAGGAAAAGTTTGGATTGGAGTTGAATCAAAAACAAATGAAAAATGTCTGTGATAATCTTAAAGCCAAATACATAGGATGGGTGTATTTAAAAAACAAAACCGGCAACCTTTACAATGCTCAAACGAACACGTTCACCTTAACAAATGAGGAATATGAGGAATTTAAGAAGGTATGTTCATATATTTTATTTTTTAATATCTAGTTAAAAACAAAACTTATGCCATTTTCTACTTTGGGTTTAGGGACATCCAAAGGCTGCATCATTAAAAACAACCCCGTTGTCGTTTCCAGATCTTTGTGCATGATTAATTGATGGTAATACTGCCACTAGGAATCGCAAGTGGACCTCAACCCAAACATCAGTGGTTGGTTCCACCTCTTCTTGTTGTCATCGGGTCCAACAACTTACGATTATGGACAACGTTTTCGTTGACAATGAAGATGATGATGCTAGCACTATTCCTGACCCGACTCCTAACCCTACTACTGAGCCTACACCTGAGACTACCCTTGCAAGGAAATCCCAAACAATAACGTTAGAGTTATTGCAAGGAAATCCCAAACAATGCAATGAATTGCTACGTATGTCTCGTGAATCATTTGTCCGACTATGTGCACTTTTTAGGACAAATTATTCGTTAAATGATAGTAAATATGTATCGGTCGAGGAGAAGATGGCTATGTTTTTGATGATAGTCGGTCATAATCAACGTCATGTAGTTATCAAGCGTAGATTTCAACACTCAAAGTAAACAATTAATAAATTTTTTTATGAGGTGTTGGATAGAATGATGCTTTTCGCAAAAGATATGATAGTACCAACTTCTTTCAATCTGAATCCAAACATTCTGGGACATAATAAGAGGCTACGACGGGTTTTTAGAGGAGCAGTTGATTCACTAGACAGAACCTTGATACATGTTGTTGTCCCTACCAAGAAACAAGATTTATATAGAGGAAGGTGAAAAGGGGATTGTTATCAAAACGTATTAGCAATTTGTGACTTCAACATGATTTTTACCTTCATCGTGGTGGGCTGGGAAGGGGTAGCACATGATTCTAGAATATTATCAGAGGCATTATCAGATCCACATGCGCCATTCCCATTTCCACCACCAGGTATGTTTATTGTTTGTTACTTATTTCTGTCTTAGTTTAATAATCTAATTAACTTGTATATCTTTACAGATAAATATTATCTTTGTGATGCCGCGTATGCACACACGTGAGGATTTATGGCTCCGTACCGTAATGTGAGGTATTGGCTTGGAGATTTTCGTCGGAGACGTGCATTGACAAATAAAGAAAAATTTAACCATGCACATGCAAAACTTCGAAACGTCATTGAGCGTTCTTTCGGTGTCCTAAAAGCACGATTCCCTATATTGAAGATGATGGCACCATTTTTCTTGGAGACACAAAGAAACCTCACAGTTGCATGTTTCGCGCTACATAATTTTATTAGGAAAGAAGGTTTGAGCAATGAGTTGTTTGAACAATACGATCAACCCGAGGTGTCATTCAAAAATACTCATGTACACGTTGCTGATGAAGACGAGGTTGAAGCGCATGGCACTGCATCAGATCGTGAATATATGACGCAGTTACGAGATGAAATTGCGAAGCAGTTAATGCAAAGTACCGAATAGATTATTTGAAAAAAAATGTTCTTGTTGTTTTATGAATATTATTGCACTGTTGTTTGACTATTATTTAAATTTCGATGGTGAATGACTTTTTTATTTATATTTCAGCTTATTTAAAGATTTCTGTTTTATTTTAGCATTCTGCAGACATTAAAAAACAAACAGTCTTCTTCTTACAGACTGCAGAGATTTGGTCCATCTCTTCTGCTATAGATGACTGCAGATGCGGCCCGCAGACTGCAGACATTTTACCTCTGAAAAAACAAACAGCACCTAAATAATTGTTAAACCAAGTTAAGAGGAGTTTTAACCAAGATGATACCCTTTTATCCTTAATCATCTCTATAAAATTATAAAAACCCAAAAATATTATTTTATTTATGCTTTTAAAATTTCTTTTAAAAGTTAATTGTCAATCCAAAACTACTATGATGTTTACTTCCTGTTAAAATAAATACAACGATTTAGTAGTAAAAATCAAACAAGTGTGTCCATGGATCAATATTTGGTTTTTACCTATACTTTACTATATATGTGATAGGTACAGTTGCATGTTTGTGTGTGGTTTAGTTAAGATAAAAATCATATTTATAAATTTAAAACAAGATATTGTGTGAAACAATCTTTCGAAAAACTTAACAAGATTTTTCTACTCACCACACAACACACCACTTACTAATTGTCAACTATGTTTTGATCCAGATACATGTGTAGTTGATCTGAATGTTTTATTTTCTAATTTGTATTACAACATTTTTAGAGATCTCGTAATTTCTTGTAAACATTTTACCGACTATTTAAGACAAACTACCGTTTGTCTTATAAGAGTACATATGTTTAACAATTTGTAAAGGTTTAGCGTATTCACAAGTTTTGTTCTGCTTGGTGACTCGTTTATGAAAACCTTCTGTTTGTCAGATGCTTAGCCTATAATAAATAAGTTTACATAAATACTTGGATAGTGTTTTGATTCAACTGCAGAAAATACTGTCTTGGTTCTATCATTTCAAATCTCATTTATAAATTATGGTTTGGTTTATAGGTTTAAAAGTTAGTTTTCATTAAAATATTAATTTTTATGTTTATACGGGCCATAAAATAATGGGACGGTACATATGAACTGACCCTTGACACTTTGACTAAACATTTGTTATGACGGGGTGTTAAAAAGATTAGACGGCATGTATTAATGAGACTGCCTATAATGTTGAGACGGTGTGTGACTGCCTTTGAACAAGTCTGCGAGGGAGATATTCTGAATTTGATGTTCGTATAGTGGTATCCATAGCCCTTTTATGGGCTCCATAATGTTTTGTTAAAGAGATTCCTTCGCATAAATTGATCAATGAACCTACAAAATCCTTCAAATTGTATATTGACAGTAAGGGTCGGAGAAGGGCAATCACTCATTCTTAAAACCAGTGTTCTTAAGGCCATCCTTGATCAGAGATTTCTCTATGAAAAAAATGAATCAGAGTTTGAAGAGGAGGGGGGAGAAGGAGCCCTCGACTGACAACAGATAGAAGAGGATTGGTCGTCTAACGTTTGACCCTTGACCTGTATGAAAATTATTTATGACGTACCTTACGAACAGTTAAGACAGTCCGTCTAACCACAGTCTAACTATCTGCACACACCCATTTATGTAAAAATCATTTTAAACATCAAACCGAAATCCGTTGTGTTCTCAGATCTAATACATTATTAAAGACTTTTATGTAAGTTCTGTAACTTGGTTTTGCCGAGGTTCGATCAATTAAAGCTTGTATATTTACTTAAGCCTAAGAAACAAACTTAAACGAGGCTAAGAGCTTGCTTACCCTACTTCCAAGCTTAAGCACGATCTAGGAATGACTTAACAACCCTTTACATATAATGGAACACTTTATCAGCCTTTAAACTTGGTTAGAACCTCCCCCGCTTGCTTGCTCTTACACTTTCACACTTAAACACTACTTTTTGGTTTGTTTTGAGCCTATGGTATGATAACCAGATTGTTGTGCATGAAATGGGCATGCAAGGCTTGTTATTTATAGGCTAAATGTCAGGAATGAAACATCCGAAAATGAAGCCAGCTGAGGCATTTTGAACGCTCCATCCATCACATTAGAGCTATTATTAGAACTCGCACTTGTTGGAATTGAAACCAACTTCCATGAATTAAAAACTTTAACAATCCTAACTCCTTGAGGCGACCCGTCCTCAACCTTAACAAATCACAGTTGTCACCGTAACTGTCAATTGCCGGCAATAGAGACGACTCACCATGACTAATCAGACCCAAATTTTTGAGAAAACTAAACACTCTCAGAAGGTAATTAGTGTCATCAATTAACGATTTCTAGAGTTGGAGGATGAGTGGTGATGGTCGGTGTATTAACCGACAAGTGTTTGTTACGATAAGTATGGAATTGATTTTGGAGTATAATTTTTCTTTTATGTATGATTGTATTTAATTTACATTCCATGTAATCTCCATCCCTATTCAAAAGGTTGGCTTTGTTAATGAAATCACGATTGCTAATATGGTAATCAGAGCCACTTTTTCTTTCTCCCTTTAACCTAGCCGCACCCATCATCTCACCTCTCTAACCAGCGGCCTACCACCATTGCAACAACCCCCATCATCATGACCGATCCTAAGCATGATACACCCTCCTCTTCAAATCCCGACCCTAAAGCCACGGCTTTACACCCGGCATACTGCGCTACGAATATCAATCCAAGATTCGTAACCCTTGACGGATCCACTCTCACATACTCGCATGGACAATATTGTTTACGCTTCACGCCATTGCTTATAAGGTACTCGATCACATCGACAAAACCGAACCACGAGCCGACACCACCGATGAATACGGTCCTTGGAAGGAGATAGATGTGTTGGTTTTGCAATAGATCTATGGTACATTGTCTAAAGAATACCTAGATCAAGTACTTGAAATCCAAACTAATACACGGGATATTTGGCTCAAACTAGAAAATATTTTCTCAACGATAAAAGTGCAAGAGAGGGTACGTTACACCAACAATTTTCCAACCTCACCCCCAACGCGTGCTCATCGCTTGCCGACTACTGCCAAAAACTCAAGGAAATCACGAGCCAAATAGGTGATGTCGGGCAACCGGTACTTAAATCACGACTAGTTTACACAATTAGTTCAAGGTTTTCCTCTAGAATACGCGGTAGCCGATGCCCTCATTCATCAACTCGCACCTACTTGGGATAGAACTTGCACCATGCTCCACCATGAAGATATGTGGATTACAAATCAGAATCAAGTTGGAAGCTCCTCCGCCATGTTAGCAGCGAAAACCGAACCACCCGACTTGTAAGGCCCGCAAAGTTCCACTCAATCTCGAGGTTGTCCGGTTTACCAATGTCGCGGTAGCCGTAACGGCCATGGGTCAAACCGTGGCACAGGGCGCGGATATAATCAACAACACAATTCTTGGTCAAACAAATGGCAACCACATTGGAACATACCACCATCACCATACCCAGCCCACCCATTTTCACACCCACAGCCACAGTTTTCCGCATCTCCTTACCCACAACCCCAAGCCTACTATACTAACTATCAACAGCCCAACACAAGCCCATACTATTCACAGCTGCCTACACAAGCCCAACCACCAGTTGTTGGTCCACCACCATTTGCCAGCTACTCGGACTACACACTTTTAAACTTCACGCAAACCATGCAATAGGTTAACATAAATCAACAGGATCCGTGGCACATGGATTCCGGAGCTTCCACGCATCTCACTTCGGACCTAGGTAAAATCCCCACTCTCTCGTCCTCTTTTCCTATTAAGTCTATTTTTATTGGAACTGGAAAACGCAATACCAATTCAAGGATCCAGCCATACAACCTTAACCATACCTAACCAAGCCTACCGACTAAACAATATTCTTTATGCCCCCTATTATTAAAAATTTACTTTCTATACGTAAATTTAATATTGTTAGCCAAACTTCTACTGAATTTGATTCTTATGATTTTACTGTGAAGGATTACAACACTGAGGCTCCCCCTCTCGCCACGATAGCACCAGTGACCTTTACCCGTTCACTCAACCGACGAATCCATCTGCCTTTGTTGCCACCACTACGGACTAATGGCATCCCTGGCTTGGTCATCCTCGAGATACACCAATTTAAATTTATTACGTTCTCGTTTTTCTATTTATTGTAATAAACCTTTGGGTTTAAGTATTTGCAATTCTTGTCAATTATCCAAACATACTCGTTCACCTTTTTATGATTCATTAATTGTTACATTTGTATCATTTAACATTATTCAATTTGACTTGTGAACTTCACCAGTTTTTAGTAAATCAGGTTACAAATATTACATGGTCCTTAGCGATAACTTTACACACTTTGTTTGGGTATACCCGCTTAAATGTAAATCCAACACTTTCCCCACGTCTGTCAAATTTAGCGTTTTTATCTCCACTCAATTTAACCTTAAAATAAAAAATTTTTAATGAGACCTAAGGAGGAGAATTTGACAACAATGAGTTTAAAAACTTTTGCTCATCACTATGGCTTTATTATTCGTTTTCTGTGTCCTCAAGCGTCCCAACAAAATGAATAATCAGAGCGCATGATCCGATGATAAAATGACATCGTTTGGATACTTCTCATCCATGAAAATCTCCCCTCTTCGTTTTGGGTTGAGGTGCTCCACACCGCAGCCGATTTTCATAACATATTACCCACCACATGGCTTTTCCATCACACACCCCATTTTTCCTTATATCGCTGGCATCCATCATACGACCACCTACGCGTATTTGGATGCGCGTGTACCCAAACATCGCCTCCACCCAAACTTCATAACCGCTCCGTTTGGTGTATTTTTCTAGGATATCCCATCGAACTTCGTGGTTATCGTTGTTTCAACCCGGCCACGGGCAAAGCTATTATTTCTCTCCATGTAACCTTTGATGAACTCACTTTTCCCTTCCGTGAATAGTCCACGCCCTAGTCATACACATTTCTCAAGGACCCACCTACCCATTTTCCTTTCAATCCATTTACCTATACCTATAATTCCCAATCTCCACCTACTATTCCTCAGCCTAATGTCCCATCCAATACCCCAAACAATACAACAACAAACGTTAACAGTCCAAATTCACCATCATTGGCCCAATCAGGTTCTCAACCACAACCTTTCGCCCGATCACCCTCCGCACTCCATCAACAAGCCTCTAGCCAAACAAATATTCAAAACCAAACGCCTCCACCCACTGTTACACATACAATGATCACCCAAGCTTGTGCCAGCATAACCAAACCGGTCGTCCGACTAAACACACACCACTACCAACCCCAGCATCACACCTATCCCAAAAACATATGTTATCGCCCAGTCGGAACTAAATTAGCACGGTGCCATGGAAAATGAATTTAACGCTTTAAAATGACACGTGGGAATTGGTACCGCGTGCGCATGATCACCCCGTTATCATGTGCGTTTGGCTTTTTCGCCACAAATACCGAGCTGATGGTACGTTAGACCGATATAAAGCCTGACTTATTGTAAATGGGAAATCTCAAACAGTGGGAGTTGATTGTGATGATACTTTTAGTCTGGTTGTTAAACCCGCTACCATTCGTATTGTTCTTAGCCTAGTCGTTTCACGTAAATGGCCTATCCATCATCTCGACTTTAAGAATGCCTTTTTGCACGGATATTTACAAGAAACCCGTTTACATGCATCAACCCCGAGATTTGTTGATAAAAAAGCTCCGACTAATGTTTTTCGGCTCAAAAGGGCTCTTTATGGTTTAAAGCAGGCTCCTCGGGCATGCTATAACAGGTTTTCATCTTATAATGTGGCACGCGGGTTTCGAAGTAGTAAGTGTGACAACTTGTTGTTCGTTTACACTCACGGGGGTAAATTGGCCTATCCACTACTTTATGTGGATGACATTGTTCTGACGGCTTCGAATCCGAAATTGCTACATACGATTATTAATATACTTTGCTATGAGTGACCTTACATACCATTATTATTATTAGCTTTTAAGGTCACTTAACTTAAAAGTGACCTTACATACCATTATTATTATTAGCTTTTAAGCCACCTCTTTATTAATATACTTTGCTATGAGTGACCTTACATACCATTATTATTATTAATAGAAATTGCTACATACGATTATTAATATACTTTGCTATGAGTGACCTTACATACCATTATTATTATTAGCTTTTAAGCCACCTCTTTATTAATATACTTTGCTATGAGTGACCTTACATACTTTGCTATGAGTGACCTTACATATTATTATTAGCTATGAGTGACCTTACATACCAGTATTATATGAGTGACCTTACACATGTTCTTAGACTTAACTTATAGCAATTCCATATTTAGGGCTTAGACTTAGACTTAACTTAACTTGCTATGAGTGACCTTACATAGCAAAGTATTATATGGAATGTAAGGTCACTCATAGCAAAGTATATTACATACCATTATTATTATATAGCAAAGTATTATACGATTATTAATATACTTTGCTAGACTTAACTTAACTTGCTATGAGTGACCTTACATACCATTATTATAGCAATTCCATTATTAATATACTTTGCTATGAGTGACCTTACATACCTTAGGGCTTAGACTTAACTTATTTAGGTCACATACCATTATGGTATTTCCCTTACATACTTTATTATTATTATTATTATTAGCTTTTATATTGCGGTTAAACTGTGACCTTTTTATTAATATTATTATAATTAGTAGTAGTTTTTTATATAACTGTTAAACTTTGATTTCCTTTTTTTGCTTCATACACATGTTCTTAGAGCCGAGGGTCTCACTGGAAGCCACCTCTTTATTCCTTTGGATAGAGGTACGGTGTGCCTACATCCCACCCTCCCCAGACCCTACCTATAGCTCTGCTGTCGGTGGGATTTTACTGGGTATGATTGATTGATTGATTGATTGCTATGAGTGACCTTGGTATACTATATCATTACTTGGGCATTAATGTCACATGTGACAACTCTGTTCTATTTTATCTCCGTTTACATATGTAAAGGATATCATCGAGCGTGCCGGGATGACAGGGTATAAACCGTGTGCCACTCCAGTTGATACCGGAGCAAATTTAAGTGCCACGGATGGCGACTTGTTACCTGATGGTTCAGATTATCGGGCTCTCGCAGTGCTTTACAGTATTTTAAGTTTACTAGGCCCGATATCACATACGCGGTTCAGCAGGTGTCTTTTTATGTATGCTCCTCGTGACAAACATTTATTGTTTATGAAGAGAATTATTCAATATATTTGTGACACGATTGAATATGGAATTCGTATATCTCCATCACGGGTTGGTGACTTGAGGGCCTACTCTGATGCGAACTAGGATGGTTGTCCGGATGCAGAAATTCCACCTCAGGTTATTGTGTGTTTCTTGGTGATAATTTGATCTCATGGTCTTCAAAACGACAACCAACTATATCTATATCGAGTACAAAGGCTGAATACCCAGGGGTGGCCTAACGCAGTTTCAGAAACTACTTGGTTGTGGAATCTTCTTGTCGAATAATATGCTCAGCTCTCCAAAGCTATTATTGTTTATTGTGATAATGTTTCGGCCGTATATTTATCTCAGAATCCGGTTCAGCATCAACAAACGAAACATGTCGAGATTGATATACACTTTGTTCGGGAAAAAGTCCGCCTTGGACATGTTCGAGTGCTCCATGTCCCTGCTGCTTTCCAGTATGCCGATATTTTTATGAAGCGTTTATCATGTCAGCTATTTGAGTCCTTTCGTGACAATTTAAGCTTTCGTAAAACTACCGCTGAAACTGAAGGGGAGTATTAACCGACCAGAGTTTGTTACGATAAGTATGGAAAGATTTTTCATGTATAGTTTATCTCTTATGTATGATTGTATTTGATTTACATTTCATGTACTATTCATCCCTATTTAAAGGGTTGTCTTTGTAGAGGTTGGTTGTGGCAGTGGGTTGGTGGGTGGTGATGGAGGTGGCTAGGGTTAAGAAGAAGAAGAGTTGGCTAAGTGAGACCCACACATGACACATATGCATGCCAGCTCAATTTAAAAAAACGTCCATGTTAGCATGAACACTTACGTTGTAAGTGTTCAGTTAGTGAGGGAATGACGGAAATAAATAAGGTGAAAGTTGGGAGTGATGTGTAACGTTTCGTTACTTGAGAGTGGTATCGGGCAAAAAATAAAAGTTAAAGTATTAAAATTCAATACCCTATGTATTTTACTACATGCATTTCATTTATGGCTGGTTTATTCTCTTAGATGCTAGCTAAAGAAGTACTCTCGTCACCTATTACCTATTGATAACCCTTGAAAAATGGCAAAAATTATGTGCACTCTAGGTTCAACATGATTTGAAATTTTTGAATTATTCGTGGCCATGCTTCATAATTGTTTGGCCATGCTTCAGAAAAGTAGGCCCCATTTCTATGTGATTATTTTCCAACCTTTTGTGTCATATATAAAATTAAACATCTAGTACGATTTTGGAAATGTGCATGACGTGTGGAGTTTGGTCATTTATGCTTATTTTTCAAGTGTGGTATTGTACCTGTGAGGAGTGTATAGTCAGTCATTTTGACATCACACTGGTCGGGACTACTTCCCAATCTTAAATTGAAGACATGGCGAAGCCACTGAATGTCGATTATACAAGGCACAAAAGGTTTATCATAGTTTATAATATACTAGATTTTATTCCCCGTATTACGGGGGTTGTTTTACATTTTCGTTTTCAATATTTATATATGTCTATTTGAATTTTAATTTTATTTATTGTAACAAAGTTAATAATTAATATACTTGAGGTTTGATGATAAAATGGTTTCACAAATACATGATATGTTATAATCCGGTTTAAAAGTTATCTAGGTTTGGTGATACTCATTACCCATTTATATTCTTTATTATAAAATTATTTCTTAATTATAAATAATATCTTTTTTTAAATAAAATAGGATATTAATTTTTAGTATATCCTTGTTTTATAGGATTTTCATATCAAATATTTTTTGAGATTAATTTTTAATATAATGAGACGTTATAACCCGTTTAAGAGCTATCTGGGTTTGGTGAGACCTTTACCCGTAAATTCAGATCAAATGCGTGAGAAGCCTTCATTTACAAATAAAGTAATCTGATGGCTTGAGAGAATGGTTGTTTTACATTTTTCATTTTTTTAATATTTATTTTTGGGATTTTAATTATCTTTATTGTAAGAAAGTTAATAATATACCTAGGGTTTGATGATGAAAGAGTTTCATAAATAAATGATATGTTATAACCCGTTTAAAAGCTGTATGGATTTGGTGACCCATGACCCGCTTATGTTTTTTACTATAAAATCGTTTATTAATTATAAATAATATCTTTTTCTTTTAAATTGGATATTAAATTTTAGTATATCCATATTTTATAGGATTTTCACATCAAATAATTGGTAAGATTAATTTTTAATTTAATGAGATGTTATAACCCGTTTAAGAGCTATCTGGTTTTTGTAAGACCCATACCCATAAATTTGGGTTAAATCAATGAGAGGCCTCTATTTAAAAATTAAGCAATCTGGTGGCTTTTATAAAAGAGAGAGCGACTACATCGCGACACATAGGATTTTAGGGTTTTGGTTTATATATATTATAGATTGAAATAATTAAGATTATTTAACATTTTCTTTTTTTATAAATTTTTATAAAATATTACATAAAAATAAGGGATCACAAAAAGTAGGGGACATGACATAATAACTTTTATAAAAGATGATATAAAAAATAATAGATCACAAAAAATATGGTACATGACATAATAATTTTAATAAAAGATGATATAAAATAAGGAATCACATAAAATAAGGACATGACATGATAACTTTTTCTAAATGACGTAAAAGTAAGAGATTACATAATGTTGTTATATATTTTTGAATATTTTTCAAATACATCGGATTACCACTAAAACGAGTAGCCACGAGTAGATTGTAAGGTCAATCTAGTAGCGACGAGTAAACTGGTAAGAAACTACTCGTATTGGAAATGTATACCGGAAGAACTAATCGTTGAACAAGATCTATCCGTAATGACTAATTGAGCTTTAAAACTAACCTTTCAGTTAGTCTTTTGTAAAACTAACCGGTTTAGTATATTTGGTAAACAAAACACTTCGTCATGGTTAGTTTGGTAAACAACTCGTGTCTCGAAAAGTTGTAAGATCTACTCGTCGCGACTAAAGGATTTATGCAGTAGTTGTGGGCGTTAATTACGAGCCATGCAACTTCTTTATTTGTGGTGACTAAATGATTAATGAATGTATGTGTCATGGTTAGTTTATAGCCACATGCCATGTTTTAATTGGCTCTGCAAACCACTCGTGTGTTTACATAATCTACTCGTCACGACTAGTTTATAATACCTATTTTTAGAATTTCTTGTAAATGATACCTAAAACTTGAAATTTAATTTTAGAAATACTTATTTTGAGAATTTTTCTAAAATATAGTAACAATATATAAGACTATGTGCTGTGGTTTTAACTAATTGTTTAGTTAATATGTCATTTAGTGGCCATGTAGGCAAAAATAAATTCACTAAAGTCTTTTTAAAATCAAGTGTAGTGATTTTAACTAGTTACATTTATTACTCAGTAACTTTTTTTATTTACTAAAATATTTTAATTCAATAAACATAATAATTTAATTGAAAAACCACGCAATTAAACACTAGAAAATTTTAATAAAATAAAGGACACGAAAATAAAAAAGCGATACTTGAAATAAGAAAAAAAAAGATAATTGAAATAAATAAATAAATAAAATGATGTTATAGCATTTTTAAAAAGAAAAAACGACTACAGTTGACGGATTGCGGAAGTGCACTTTTAAATAGGACTAAATCCTAGCTTATGTCTAGCATGCCGCTTTGTTTGAAATAAAGAAAGTTGCGCTCTAAATCACCCATAAGTTGTAGAAATAGTTTGGCGGCTCATACAAAAACAAATTCGAAAACATGATCATAAAAGGTCTTTCAATAAAGTAATTTTGAAACAACCAATTACGAGACTCCAGATGATCTCATTCTAGTGGTGGTGGTCGTTTAACCAGTCCTGGTCCGATGTTTGGCCATGCTCAGCCAATAGTTTTCCTCCACTCGAACAGCTTCGATTTTCACCACCTCATCCACTTCCCAGAAGATAAATCATTGTAGTTGATCGATTCTTTTTATAAAATATGAGAAAGTTAGAGTATGAGTCATGTAAGAGTATGGTTTGAAAAGATATAAAGGTTTATATATATATATATATATAGAAAAAATCAATGAATTAGTCGTTAACGATTAGCGGAGCAACTTGTGTCTCGTATGTCTTCTATTTTATTGTAAAAGTAATATTTAGTTTGTTTTGTTTTTGTTTTTGTTTTTTTAAATAAAGATGTTAACATCGTTTGTAAGCTAACTTGTATTAAGTTACACAGCAATTTTTTTTAGTGGATAAGTTGTTTCACAACATAGAATGAAAAAGAATAATTCCCTTAATAGAAATCATCAATTGTGGCCCCTAGCGCCCTCTAAGGGGATAACGTAAAAAATGCTATGGCTAGAATTTGTAATGGCTTTATCTAGAATTTAGATGTCATGTCATGTCATAGTTTTAGAGCCCCCAAGTTACCACCATTACGTCGTCTAGTCTAACAACTGACGACAATATATAACAACAGACGACGATAAGGTTATAATGTAATGTATATCAATCATAAGTGATTAATACTCATTGTATTAAAAGTAATGTGATGAAAGGGCAAACTTGGTACTTTCATACTAAAATAATAAAAAACATACAAATTAACAATTTATATAGCTACTCGGGTATTTGTGGGTTTGGAATCGGTTTAAGAATGCCTCTCTTGGTTGGAATGAATGACGGAATGATGTGGAAACAAAAGCATTCAAATGACTCAATAATGAATATGGTTTTTATTCAAATAATCGGAACCGAACACTTTGGCCAGCAAGCTTCACACTTGTACTAATCAAAACATGATCAGCTAACTTAATAATAAATCTAATTGCCCTATTTGTAGATAAACAATTAAGATAATTAGGAAATTTGAATTTTGAACATATAATAAAAGATAAACGAACTTTTAGATTGAAATAAGCTATCTTGTTTCACACTCTGAGGATTCCTACACGCAGTTCGCCATTCGGGGCGGGTCATGTTATCAAGTCGGATGCTCTGGCCTCACGGAATTTTAGTTTAATTTATTTCATTTGTAATTTGATGCGGGTTTGTTTATTTTCTTCTTAACTTTTGTTTAAATTGACGATTTGTTGGTCGTTACAAAAATTATATATTCTTATAAGCTTTTTGTGCGATATTAAATAGTTCAGTAAATGCCATCATAACTGATCGTTATAGCGTTCACATGATTTATTGAGAAACATAAAGGACACTTTTAATTAATTTGGAGAACGTAGAATGAGTGTCACAAATTTGATGTGGTTTGGGTGCAGATGATATCACTTTCTTTATAGTTTATACTACTCCTAATCCTATTTTGTAATTTTGTCACTTTGCACATTATATATTCTTCTAATGGTTCTTCCATGCTATTCAATAACGTTGTGTTCCCAGACTAATTTAACAATGGAAATGAAAGCAATTGGAAGGTGTAAGAATAAATAAATAAATAAATATATATATATATATACTAGATTTTATCACCCGTATTACGGGGGTTGTTTTACATTATTTTTTTTTAATATTTATATATTTATATTTGGATTTTAATTTTATTTATTGTAAGAAAGTTAATAATTAATATACTTGAGGTTTGAGATGAAATGGTTTCACAAATAAATGATATGTTATAATCCGGTTTAAAAGCTATCTGGGTTTTGTGATACCCATTACCCATTTATTTTCTTTATTATAAAATTGTTTCTTAATTATAAATAATATCTTTTTTTAAAAAATAGGATATTAATTTTTAGTATATTTCTATTTTATAGGATTTTCATATCAAATATTTGATGAGATTATTTTTTAATTTAATAAGATGTTATAACCCGTTTAAGAGCTATATGGGTTTGATGAGACTCATACCCATGAATTTGGGTTAAATCAATGAGAGGCCTTCATTTAAAAATAAAGAAATCTGGTGGCTTCCATAAAAAGGGGGAGCGACCACATCTCGATACATAGGATTTTTGGGTTTTCTTTTATATATATATATATATATATATATATATATATATATATATATATATATAAATTTAATCCTTGCATATATATAACTTAGATGTAAAACTCATCAAAACTACGTACTTATTAAATATCACTTAACTTAATTTAATCCTTTTTTTTTTCTCAAAAATTACATCAATTACTTTTGGATCCTTCCTTTTTTCATGGGATCCCAATCCCACTACCTAATTTTACTGTTGGCATGTCTTTTATATTAAAAAACCATGTATATAAGTAAAGATTTACAGAATAAGGAAGATAACTCTCCTTTTTGTTTTCGAATTATCATGTAAAACGAAACCATGATAATTATGTTTTGACTTCTTTTTCAGTCAATTTTTTGGTATGTAAAACAAAATCCTGGATTCACTAAAATTGATGGATTTTGTACTTACACAGGATTAGTTTTGTGGCTTTAATCAAAATCAAAATCATAAAAGTAAATGTTTACACATATTGTAGCTTGGTGTTTTCATTTTTTATAATTTCTTAGCAAAGAAAAAAGAATGAAATTTGTTAATTATGTCATTAATGTTAGAGATGAAGCTATGATATGGAAAATGAATGGATGGAAATGGGTTGGAATTTTTAAAAAAAGAATGTCGATCGGTTTTATAGAGGGAGGGTAGCAAAGCTATCCACGGATCCCTTATCTGACCCGCGGATCGTCAAAGACATCCGTATCCTTCGAATCCACCAAACAACCTGCGGATCGCCAAAAGACATACGCACAAGGAATAAGTGAACTGGCAAAGCCATCCACAATCCAACACACTTCGTGGAACTGCATCATAACCCGCGGATGGTCACGCGAGCATCCGCGGAAGGAACCCACAAACAAGCTCAAGGGACTCATCACACGTATGACCCCCCTCGTGATATGGAAGATCAGTTGTAACAAACTACTTCTAGAAGATCCCTCAAAACCTCCTGATAGTGACATCGGCCAATGGAAAGAAGACACTTGGACACGTAATGGCCATCACACGACGTGCACAGATAATGGCTACACCATAAAGGGGTCCAGGCTGTCACATCCAATAAACGCCCGACACGTGTCCGTTCAGGTAAAGAGGGAATAACTGGATAGTGACAACTCCACCAATCACCTTCCCGGCCCCTTCGGCTATAAATACGAAGACCATCTCTTCGAGGTATTCATTCACTCTCTCAAGCCTTAAGTGATTACATACCGTGTCCTACTTTATTCCGTTCAAAGTACGATACTTATTCTCACGCCGGAGGGTGGTTATGGGAAGACCCCCCACTCTGTCCTTCCCGTAACGAGACTCAACGGTGTTCTGTTTTGCAGGCATCAGCTTTGATCTGTTCGCAGTACTTCAGTATACTCACATCTGTGAAAATACCAATTCAGACTACCCAGTTCGGATTAGTGTTTCTTCATTGGCGCCATTCGGACTACCCAGTTCGGACTACCCAATTCGGACTACCCAGTTCGGATACATGGTTTTTTACGGTTTTTTCGATTCACTGTGATCTGAAAATGAGTCAGAACCAACAACCTTCTGCTGCTTCGGCAAGACCCCGTCGTACTGAACTTCTGGACGAATCAGTCCACGAAGGACAGGTGTCGGAGGAACTTTGCCGGAACACAAGAACCCCGGTTTTCGAAAATAGGACCGGAGAAGTTCCAAGGTTTGAAGACTTTGCACCTCGCAGAAACTCCAGAACCCTGGCCCGGGAAGACCGAGCCAGAGATTTCTCTAGGCGCAAAGTCACTGAGATCCAATGGACCACTCAAACTCCGGCTCTGGAAGACGGAGCCGGAGAGTTTCCCAGGTTTGACGGGGACGAAACAAGAACTTACCAGGCCAGATCTGATAAAAACATTCTCACCCCAGAAGAGTGGTACCAACAGGAGAAGCATCGGCTCAAAGAGGAGTACGAGTGAAGGATGAGGCGTGATCATATCCAAGCCAGGACACTAACGTACGACTCACCATCCCCGTCTCCATCACCAGTACGACGCAATCAGGATCTAAGTTTGAAGAAAACTCCCGGTCAGCTGGTCGTTCACTAGCTAAGAGTCGCGAAAGAAGCCATCACACCCAGCGTACTCTATCCCACAGAACTACACGGGATACTCGACAGAAGGAAACGTTTCAGGAGGAAGATTACGCGAGCGATGGTAGTTGGGACTATGGTAAGGAAACCTCCAGCCGTCCTAGGCCGTTAGTCAAGCATGCTGAGTACTTCAGCGATACAGAAGAAGACTTCACTAAACCATACCGCCCCGCTGCATTCGCGGAAAAATCGAAGTTCATTCCGCGGATAGCAACCGCTCCCTTCCCGACTAACATTTAGATCCCGAGCAATCTGGGAAAATACAACGGGATAACTGATCCAAGGGATCACCTGTTAAACTTCACAGCAGTTGGGGGAGTAAATAGATGGACCCTGCCCTATTGGTGTCATATGTTCGCACTGACACTAACGGGAGCATCCAGGGAATGGTTAGAAAAACTACCAGATGGTCAAATTAGTAGTTGGGATGACCTAGTGGCAAAGTTCTCACAGCACTTCAGTCAACAACGTAAACATACAAGAGACGTGTCGGAAATCATGAGTGCCATTCGATGAGATAACAATTCACTGGAAAACTTCATCACCAGGTTCAACAACGAAAGCTTGAACATTGGTGGAATCAGCGAAGACATGATGCGGGGAGTGTTCCGAGTAAACGCAAGAAATCCCGAGATAGTCAGATGCTTAACAGGCCGGGATGGCATGCCCCAGACTTGGGACGCGATTATGTCTGCGGCTAAAGTCTTCGCAGCGACAGAAAAGTTGCTAGGACGAGAGGCACCTAAACAGCAAGCAAGAACCGAGTCGCGGAACACTCAGCCGAAAAAAAAAGAGAAGGGTTCAATATGGTCAAGGATACAACCCCCGGAAAGCTCTTCCAAACAGTTCGATGCCAGATCACTGATCGGGCAGAAACAAAAGGATAGAGCAACAGGTAAATCCGACCGACAACGTTGGACACCCTTAAAGAAGACCCCGTCCGAAATCCTAACAACAGAGAATATTGAATTCAGGAAACCCCAACCGCTGGTCAAGCGGGTGAACCTGAATCCAAACAAGCATTGCATGTTCCACGAGGACATTGGGCATGACACAAATGAATGCATAAGCTTGAAAAATGAGATCGAGTCCGCCATCAAATCTGGAAAACTTGATCATCTGCTTAAAAATGTGCGACAAGGTCCACGAAAGAACGCAGCTCCACAGACAAGGTTCCCCCGCGAAAGCAGATCAAGGACTTGAACGTACACATGATCCAGGGAGGACCCCCTCGGAAGTTCAAGCGGAGAGAAGCAGACGAAGATGAATGGAAAAACGAACCCGTAGTTTTTCCAAGAGTGAAAGGAGGGCAATGCATGAAACAGCCTCTAATCGTCACGGCCTTGTTCAGCCACTACCGGTCTCAATATGTCGTCTTCGATACTGGGAGTACATCCGACATAATGTACGAACAGTGTTTTGAGCAGCTAGATGAAGAACACAAGGCAAAGTTGAAACCTGTGGACGCCCTAGTTTCTGGATTTGGTTACGAGGTTATGCACCCTAAAGGGGTCATAACATTCCCTATCACGCTGAGCGACGGGACCCACTTAAGGACCGAGGATGTCGAGTTCCTAGTCCTACCCGCGAGATCCAAACACAATATAATCTTGGTGCAGGAAGTGATCGGCAACTTCAACGCCAATCCTTCCACAGCACACGGTGCAGTGGGTGTCCCCACAAAAACAAGTGTAGCAATTATCCGAGTCAACAAACATTGCTACACAACATAGGGATCAAAGCCTGCGAAGGTACCCAAGAAAGCATTGAGGACCGAACCCAAAAAGTGTGTTGTCAACCCGGAGTAAACCTTCACAATCAGGGTGACTATCTCAGAAGCAGTACGCATCTTCATGAAACAGTTACTAATCAAGAACGCAGATATCTTCGCCTGGAAGCCTTTCGATATGACAGGCGTTCCACGAGATATTTCAGAACATCGGTTGCGGGTCAACCCGGCGTATACACCGATCGTTCAGAAAAAAAGGAAGATGGGTCCTGAACAAACAAAAGCCATGAACGAGAAAGTGCAAGATCTGTTGAACGCAGGAATCATCCGAGAAATTCAATATCAAACCTGGGTAGCGAACCCGGTGATGGTCCCTAAAAGCAACGGCTCATGGCGAATGTGCATAAATTTTAAGGACCTGAACAAGGTCTGCCCCAAGGATTGTTACCCGCTTCCAGAAATCGACCTCAAAGTAGACGTAGTGGCACCCTTCAAATTCAAATGTTTCCTGGATGCTTACAAGGGTTACCACCAGATACATATGGCAGCCCGCGATGAAGATAAAACCGCTTTTCGGACTGACCAAGGCACATTCTGTTACAAGATGATGCCATTTGGTCAAAAAAACGCGTGAGCCACATATCAGCGGTTGATGGACAACACCTTCCGAAGTCAGATCGGAAAGAATCTGGAGGTATACATGGATGACCTGGTCATCAAGAGTGTGGAAGAAGACCAAATGCTTCGAGACATCGAAGATGTTTTCTCCACACTCAAGAAAATCAATATGAAACTCAACCCTTCAAAATGCTCCTTCGGCATGGAAGAAGGAAAGTTTTTAGGAGTAATTGTCACCGGGGAGGGATTCAAAGCAAACCCGGAGAAGGTGCAAGCCATTGCCCGGATGCCCTCCCCGTCTTCACTAAAAGAGGTCCAAACATTGAATGGAAGATTAGTGGCCCTAAACAGATTTCTGGCAAATCATGCAACCAAATCTTACCCATTCGTGTCAACATTGCGAAATTGCCTGAAAAAGGCACATTTAAAATGGACACCAGAGGCAGATGCGGCGTTCCTGGAAGTGAAAAAGTGCCTCATGGAGCTTCCAACACTGACCACACCGCGAGAAGGAGAACCTCTCATCTTGCACCTGTCCGCTTCGGACATTGCAATCGGAGCAGTCCTCCTAACAGATCGGAAAGCCGTCCAAACATCGATATACTACGTCAGCAGGACGTTAACAGACGCCGAAACCAGGTACTCGATGCTGGAAAAGTTGGTGTTGGCGCTAGTATATGCGGCATGGAGGTTAAAAAGGTACTTCCAAGGCCATCCAATACAAGTTTTGACAGATTACAAGCTGAAAAATGTGTTGGCAAAACCCGAATTATCCGGGAGATTGGCCAAATGGGCAATCTAGTTCGGCGAACACTCCATTGAATACAAGCCTAGACCTACGATCAAAGGTCAAGTCTTGGCATATTTTATCAAAGAAGTACCAGCAGACAAAGTCCAAGAATGCCTGCTTTAACAACAACCCCCGATCCCTTTTGACGACAGCCAACAATGGACTTTGTTTACGGATGGAGCGTCAAGTGGGGAGGGATCAGGCGCGGGTCTGAAATTGATTAATCTAGACAGCCAAGAGTTTACCTATGCCATCAAGCTAAATTTCAAAAGTACAAACAATGAAGCCGAGTATGAGGCATTCTTGGCCGGATTGCGGATTGCGGATTGCAAGGAAGCTGGGTGTAAAATTTTTGGAGGCTCGGGTCGATTCTATGCTTATTGCAGGACAGGTCTCAGGGACTTACGAAGCAAAGAATGATGTCATGGCCTCGTACCTATCCCAAGCTAAAGACCGTATGCAACAATTCATTTCATGCAAAGTAGTGCACATCAAAAGAAGTGAGAATCGACCCGCGAATGCCTTGAGCAAACTGGCATCCACCAGCTTCGAACACATGGGCAGGGATGTCAGAATCGAAAGTCTGGATACTCCATCCGTTCCTCAGCATCAAGTTCTGGTCATCCAAACCGGAGCGACATCTTGGATGGAACCAATCCAGACTTACCTGTCCTCCGGCATCCTCCCAGAAGTCAAGACAGAGGCCCGAAAGATCCGCCACAAGGCACTATGCTACCAAGTTCAGGACGAAATCCTCTTCCAGAAATTTTTCCTCGGTCCGCTACTCAGGTGTGTAGACGCCGAAGATGCCAATTATGTAATCAGAGAAATACACGAAGGCATCTGTAGATTGCACGCCGGACCAAGAATTGTAGTAGCAAAAATTATGAACGCAGGGTACTACTAGCCAGGCATGCATATAGACCCACTCAAAGAAATCCAAAAATGCGACGCCTGCCAGAGACATGCACCGCGAACATTGCGGCCACAGAACAACCTCATACCAGTCACCGGAGCATGGCCTTTCCAAAAGTGGGCCATAGACATCATGGGACCATTCCCCGAGGCTCCAGGACGAGTAAAATTCTTGTTGGTCGCTATAGACTACTTCACAAAGTGGGTGGAGGCCAAGCCGCTGGCCAACATAACGAAAAAAAATGCAAAGAAATTCCTGTGGGAATACATCATTTTCCAATTCGGCCTCCCTCAGACATTGGTTAGCGACAATGGTACTCAGTTCGCTGACAAACACCTCAAGGAATGGTTATCCGAGTTGCAAATCAAACAGGTGTTCACATCGGTTGCTCACCCCCAGGCTAATGGGTAGGTGGAGCGAGCCAATCGTAGCATCAAAGAAGGCATTAAAGCCAGGTTGGGAACCAAGAGAACAGGATGGGTGGACGAGTTGCCCCATGTGCTTTGGGCACATCGTACCAGTAAAAAAACCAGCAACTCGGAAACACCGTTCAGCTTGACATATGGCACGGAAGCAATGATTCCTGTCGAAATTGGTCTCCCATCCGCAAGAAGCCTCTTAATAGAGGACAACGAAAAGAACTCAGGATGAATTTAGATCTCCTAGAGGAAAGGCGCGAGCTGGCAGCGATACGAGAAAATAAATACAAGCACCGGCTCCAGAAATACTACGACGCGCGGGTAAAAATTTGTGCGTTTCACAAAGGGGACTATGTCTTCCGGAACAATGAAGCATCAAATGCCGAATAGCCAGGAAAGCTAGCCCCCACATGGGAAGGCCCGTACCAAATTGAGGAGGTACTGGGGAAGGGCGCGTACAAATTGAAAAAATTAGACGACATTCCTATTCCCAGGACTTGGAACGTTGGGCAATTGCGAAAGTGCTATATCAAAGCTACGTAATTCTCTTTTAGGCATGCGTGCCTCTACATTGGCCTGCGTGCCTAGTTCAAATTCGGTCTGCGTACCAAATTTTGTTTCAAACTAATAATTAATGCAAATATAGCTATGTATGGTTGCTCGTTTTTAAAACGTTTAGAATGTTGATTCCTGTACGGATAGGCGTGTGTGCCAATATATATCCTAATCCTATATTTTGGATACATGACGGATTTAGCTAACACACATTTATATTGTACTCATACAAGACAAAATGTAAAATCCATGTCATATATACATTCAAAAAAGGGATTACAGGAACATAAAAAAAAGAAAAAACTATTCTTCGCGAAAATAGTCCCGGAGTTGGCCAACGCCATCCGCCGCTTCAGCAAAGCTTTGGATAACATCCTGAATGGGGAAATGCAGCTGGTCAAAAGCATTCATTCGTGCATCATATTCCCCATCCACATCCACGCCGTGAAGATCAAATTCTTCAACAGAGCGGCCGTCCCGAGCAAAGGCCATCCCCTCCTGGAAACCTGCCCTGCGCCCTGAATCACTTGATGTGCATAGAAGATCAGCAAGGCAGTTTCTTAACTCGTCTCCTCTATGAACACGGGAGATAACCTACCAAAACAAGGCAATAATCAGCGAAACGAAATCATAAGACATGCTAAAAATAGAGGGATCATTACCTTGGGAATCCCATCCCGCATCAACCAGGCGCGGTCGGAAGAAGCCTCCTCGGCACTTAACTTCAACGCGCCTTGCTCACCAACGTGCTTGGTATTTTCGTTCATCAAGTCTTCAATTAATTGATCCTTCTCAGCAGCGGAAGCACGAAGATCATTGATAACCTCCTCCTGAGATGCAAGGCGAGCCTCGATATTACTCTTGGCTTCTTCCGCCTTAGCAAGCTCAGCTTCCCGTGCCCGGGTCAGAGCGCGTGCAGCTTCAAGTGCGGCATTTTGTCGCTGCCACGCCTCCTCCCAATTCTTGGCAACAGCAGCTTGCCGCGCCCTCTCTTGTTCAAGAGCCCGTTCAGAATCTCTCAACTTCCACCTGTCGGTAGAAGCCATGAGACGATATTTTCCTTTTCTGCCCGGAGCTCTTCCAAGAGGTTCTCCTGAGAACCCCAGTTTCGCCCCATGAAATTCCAGTCCCGGTATATCTCCTGAGTTGTGGAAACCAGGTTGGCCAAATGATATATGTACGAATTGCCAACAGATACCCAGGACCGGTTCCGCTGGTACTCGCGCTCCGCAGGAGGCACGCCCTCATGAAGGAAATCAAAACACACTTCCCCATCAGAAAACCGCGAGGAAGGAGCCAGATTCCATTCAGGGACGTACTGAGCGACACCGCCGTGCATAACACGAGCCCCCTCCTCCTTCTCAGACTCATGAGGAGGAGGAGAAGGTACCACCAACCACTCGACAGGTTCTTCGGTTTCATGAGCAGGTAGCGAAGATGCCAACTCCAACCCTCGGTCACCCGTGGAGGTTGATTCCTCCTTATCCTGCCCCTTACCCACAGCAGGTCGCTGACTAAGGTCACCCTTAGGGGGGGAGTCCAGGAGGATAATATGAGCTGCAAAAGAATAAAACAACAAAGTAAGCAACCAAAGAATAAATACAGCTCTTTAAATATGGGATACCTTTAGCGCGGATTGCAACGCGGTCACTAAGGCGGACCATCTTCGCCTTCGGCGGATGGGGAGGAAGACTCATTCCCTGCTGTTGGCCAACTACCTCCAACGGAGTAGGGCCAAGCGAAGCCTCCTTCCTCTTGCGACCAAAGGCTGTGCCATGAACACATATTCAGCAATTGGCAACAATACACAGGGAACTATCCGGGGTCATATCAAAGTTTAACCTGTCGCAAACAAACCCTCGGAGACCACAGGTTCCAGACGGGTTCGGCTAGGAAGCAAAAAATTATCCCTGGTTCTGTCAAGGATGGAGAGCTCCTTCTTGTCACAGCCAGCAATGTGCATGACCCCAGGCACACCCGCCACGAGAACAGACAAGAGAAGACCTTCAGCTGCACAAATAACCAAACTTAGAAGCCAGCATAAACTCAGAAAATACAATAAGGCTACTTACATCCATCCAACTTTCGGAAATATGGCACATCGGCCGGATAAGGCCACAGGCGACTCATCCGAGCTCTCACAATAGCAGATTCAGGGATGGGGCGCATAGGAATAGGGGTATGGGTCAATTATTTATACCATCCATGCCCCTTCGGATGCTCAACAAACGGCAAGACAAGTGAAGGCTGATCCATCGGATGCCAATACATGGGCGAAGGGATCACGTCTTCCCGTATCCAGAAAAATTTTCTAGCCCAATGAGGGTCGAGTGGCGTGTCCACGGCAATAGCCTTCCGGTCAGTAGGAAGACAAACATAGCAGCCTCCTCTGCCATGCAGGCGATAGAACACACCGAACTTATCTATAGTAGGCACAATGCCATGCGCCCGGCAACAAAACTCAAAGTGACGCATGCGCATCACCGCCGAAGCATGAAGCTAGGAAAGATGGATCATATTCCCAGTTATCAGCTTACCCAGAAACTAGGTAATCGGAAATTGGAGATTCCCGACGCTGAAGTACTCGGCGAACACGGCCATTTTCCCTACCGGAGAATGGCTTGCCGTCGAACCAAGAGCCGGAAATTCCGACTCCCATTTGGGCGCTATGCCGTAAGCATTGACAACGTCTTCAAAGTCCTTGACGTCCCAGTCAATGGTTACAAAGTCGATGGTCTGATAATCAGGCCTCATCGACGTCATATGTTCAGCCAAAAATTTACTACAACGAGCTATGATCTCCGGAGTAGAAGATGAAGACAACTTTTTGGTCGGAAAAGAGAATATCTCAAGAATTCCGGCGAAGTTATCTTCAATTGCTCAAATGCAAAGTGAGGAGATAAAATGAAACAGACGGATATATATATAGAAGCAACAATTAATGCGTGAAATAATGCAAAACAATTGTTTACCAATCAAAACGTGCCACGTCAGGCGGGAAAAGCAAAGGCCGAAAAAATTTAAAATCCCTAGACACGGCTGACGCCAGCTGACAGACCCTTTTCGGCGATGAACAGACCTGCCACATCTGTCAAATTCAGATATAATCGGCTGACGTTAATGGCCAGACCTTTTTCGGCACCGTGCAGACTTGTCACATCCTTCAAAATCCAGATATAACCGGCGAACTACTAGTTCTACAATAACCAGACTAAGCTAAATGTTTTGGTTGACACGTCAGGCATCGTTGGAATACAAGTAACAAAATAAATTATAATACTAAGCGGGAGGATCACCAACAAGATAGTCACCCATGACCAAGACAACCCATCAAACAAAGTCGGAAGACAGATGATACAATCCAACACAATAGAAGTAAAAGATAGTTTCATTTCATTTACAAATATTTAAAGGAAGAAAGGAAATACAACAATATTACAAATTATTCCTAGTCTTCCTTGGGGGCTTCCTTGCCATCGGCTTCCGCGATTAACCTGTTCACGTGAAGACGTAGCTCCCCAACCGCGGTGGACTCACGACGGTTCTCCTCAATATACTTCAGGATGTCAAAGGAAAGGTTATCAAACGCATCCATCCGTGCCTCATATTCCTTTTGACAATCCTGGCTGTGAAGCTCCAACTCGGAGGGCGGACGCCCCTCGCGAGCCATGGAGTAACCCTCCGCAAAACCGGCCTGGCGGCCTACCCACGAAGAGCTGACCAGCAGATCAGCAAGGCTAGGTCCAAGCTCATGACCATCCTTGATGAGCCTGAAAATCTATTCCCAAGAAAGTCAATAACGATCTACATGTGGGAATAAATTGAAATATATACCTTGAGGATGCCATATTTCATAAGACAATGCCGCTCATCCGAAGCATTGGTGAAGGCCACCTCCAGCTCCTCCTTCTCCTTAGAAACAAAAGCAAGGAGATCGTCATTTCCCTTCACCTCCGCCGCAAGCCTCCGGACGTCTTCGTCCCGGGCAGCGACAAACTTGACTTGAGCGGCAACCCGCTCCTCCACCTGGGCAGCCAGGAGAGCAGCTTCAGCCTTCCTGGCCTCGGCCAGGGCGGCATCCCTCGCCGCTTCAGCCTCGTCCATACGCTGGACGGTGAACTCGAGGTTGCCTTGACCAACCACCCAGCCCTTAAATACCTCACGGCTAGTTGACAACACGTTAGCCAAATGATAGCTAAATGATTACGCCAGACTAGCCTGAGTTTGGGAGTGTATCCTATTACACTCAGAGGGCGGGAGACAGTGCTCAAAGAGCTCTTGGCACACACGCGGATCAGTAAATAGCGCGTCAGGACCAAGATTCCATAAGGGGCGAAAGAGGGGGTTCCCTTGATTAGAGGACTCCGCCCCTTCACCCGTGGAAGCCGGAGGAGTTACAAATGTATCCTTTGGAAGTACAACCTCCGTTTCCACCACTACCTCGGGTGGCGGCATAAGAATGTCTTCAGGAGGCACAGCCTCGGTATCCCCCTGCAAAATCTCTAGAGGCGGAGAAGGGGACGTACCGCGGACGCAACTGTAAGTGCGGAAACAAAAGTTAGAAGATACAACACAACCCCATAAATACAAAGTATAGTTACCTTTGGGTGGGCGTACAATAGTCCGGCTCTTGACCCGGTCCTGAAGCCGGATCAGCTTGATCTTCTTCGGGGGTGGTTCCTCACCCCCCGACTTTAGAAGCCTCCCCACCAGCGGGATCATCGGCGTTCCTAGGTGCCTCCCCTCCAGCGGGATCATCAACACCCCTAAATGCCTCCCCACCGGCGGGATCATCGGCAATCTTGGTAATCTCCCTATCAGCGAGATCCTCATCCACATCAGCCTCCCCACCAGCAGGTTCATCGGCATCGGAATCCCAGTTCAGACCGGATACACTGGCCATTTCTGCCCTCTTCCTGTGGCGGGCAATATCTGCAATAGCACGCAACACGCCAGCGTAAATACTCTTTGGAGTACCGGGTGGAGAACCCTCATTAGTTGAATCCTCACTAGAAGATTCATCACTAGAAGAAAGGACTATCGTCCCATCCGGATGCATAACACTAAGAGGTCGAGGGTTAAGAATATACACACCTTAAGCCACCGCGGAATCAGTGACCACCGGCTCCACGTGACCGCGGGTGGGAAAAAGGAAGTTGCTCTTGAAGTGATCAAGGATGGGCTCTTGATACATCTCCAAAGGCATCTTGAACATATCCCCCACGACGGTGGGGATAAGAACCTCAAATAACGAACAATCCCCTGCAAGGAGAGAAAACAAACTTTTTAAGGAAAAGCATAAAAAGCACTAACAAGTACGGAAGAGAAGCTTACGTCCATCATCACGGGAGAAGTATGGCCGTTCCGCAGGATATGGCCAAATGCGGCTCATTCCCACCTGAACCAACGCGGACTCAGGAATCAGGCCCATAGGGGTAGGAGTCCGCGTCAACTCCTGGAACCACTCCTCACCCTCGGTGGCGGCAGCAAGAAGGGAGAACTTAGAAGTCAGCGAGCGCCGGGTCATGGCCAGCGGAATAACATCCGCATTGATCCACAAAAATTTGTTTTTCCACTCATGAGCGCTCCTCGGAGACTCAATACCTATCGCATTTCCCTGGACGGCGAAGCTAAACCAGCTGCCGCGGGTCTGAATCTTATAGATCACAAGAAAGCGATCTACTGTAGGCTTTATTTTCAAAGCCCTGCAGCAAAACTCGAAATGTCGGAGCCTCATTACTCCGAACGGGTGCAACTGGGAGATATGAATCCCAGTCGCAACCAAGAAATCACCTAAAAACGTGGTGATGGGCTACCGAAAGTTACCTGTGGTGAAGGATACACCATACAATGCAATTTTTCCGGCAAGTGGCCGATCAGCAGTGGGACCCGGAGACGGGAGCTCCAGCCCCCACTTCGGTGCTAACCCGTACAGGTTAACGATATCCTCAAAATTGACAACCTTCCAATTTATGCAAATATTCTCTACAAGCCCCTTAGAGGAGTCATTCTTTCCTTCCCGACCTCTTTTCGTACCTTTCTTACTACCGGCCATGGTTAATCGAAACGATTAGTGAGAATGAAGATGAAGAAAGAAGAAGATTAAGAGAAATTTCTGCAAGTAGTTTCAGAAGTGAAACGCCTCCCCCTATATACACACCGCAATTAATGTGAAGAAAGAGGGTCCAGCTCACATACTAAAACCATCCAATGGCATGGCGACACGTTAGGCGGGAGCTAAACAAAATAATTTTGAATCAGTCGCCTAAAAATCGTACAGCAACCTCGAGCATCACTCCTGACACGACTCAAACAGGAGACGTCACATCGCGGACACTTAAATAGTACCCCAGTTCAAAAGCAACATGAATACTAAAGGACTAGTAGTTGCAACCCACGACAAAAGACAGAAGTCCATAATTCCACCCACGACATCGACTCTCGGAAGCAACAATGGACTGGGGGGACTTATAGAGGGAGGGTAGCAAAGCTATCCACGGATCCCTTATCCGACCCGCGGATCGTCAAAGACATCCGCATCCTTCGAATCCACCAAACAACCTGCGGATCGCCAAAAGACATCCGCACAACGAATAAGTGGACTGGCAAAGTCATCCACAATCCAACACACTTCGTGGAATTCCATCATAACCCGCGGATGGTTACGCAAGCATCCGCGGAAGGAACCCACAAACAAGCTCAAGGGACTCATCACACATATGATCCCCCTCATGATATGGAAGAGCAGTTGTAACAAACTACTTCTAGAAGATCCCCTCAAAACCTTCTGATAGTAACATCGGCCAATGGAAAGAAGACACCTGGACACGTAATGGCCATCACACGACGTGCACAGATAATGGCTACACCATAAAGGGGTCCAGGCTGTCACATCCAATAAACGCCCGACACGTGTTCGTTCAGGTAAAGAGGGAATAACTGGATAGTGACAACTCCACCAATCACCTTCCCTGCCCCTTCGACTATAAATACGAAGACCATCACTTCGAGGTATTCACTCACTCTCTCAAGCCTTAAGCGATTACATATTGTGTCCTACTTTATTCCGTTCAAAGTACGATACTTATTCTCACGCCGGAGGGTGGTTACGGGAAGACCCCCCATTCTGTCCTTCCCATAACAAGACTCAATGGTGTTCTGTTTTGCAGGCATCAGCTTGGATCTGTTCGCAGTACTTCAGTATATTCACATCTGTGGAAATACCAATTCGGACTACCCAGTTCGGATTAGTGTTTCTTCAGGTTTAGAGAAAAAAAAAGTGAAATGGGGTTTCCAAGAAGATGGAGTTTCCGAATAAAACAAACGAAAAATTAGATTTTAATGGAGTTGGTTTCTAAAAATGTAAGAGGCTAAGTTGGTTTTTAAACAAAACTACGTAATTTGATAAGATTTGCATTTAAGTTATATGTGCAACAGCCCCGTATTCACTTTCCTCTTTGTTGTATACTTAAATTGAAATATAACTCAAACAAATACTTTGTACTACAAAACAACTTTTTTTAATCTTCAAATACATAAATGATATCAAACACTTAAAAAAATCTTATATGCTAAAATACATATATAATATTAGAGTCGGAGATGCATCAAATACAAACTTAAAAAAAATCAATTCAAACCATACGAAGCTAAAAAAAACTATGATGAGATTTTGGTAATTATGTTGAATAGTGCATTACACTATATCACAAAATGCAACTAAAGTATAAAATTACACTATATAATCTACAAGTAGCGTAATTTAACTACGCTATACAATGTACAAGTTAAGTAATGTTATTATTCTACTTTTAAAATCTATAGCGTAACTAAAGTACTCTAGTTGGTTTTGTTATTTAGTATAATTACACTATTCAACATAATTACCAAATTGCCACCGCATGGTTTTGCACTTGAACTCGTATGCTTAGCACAAGTTTTTTAGTTTGTATTAAGGGCGTGCAAAGTCAGTTCGATTATGGGATTTAACCATGGCCATAACTGAATGGTCCGTTAACCGTAGGCTATGTGTCGATTTCGGTTAAGTTCAATTAATTGTCTAATGTATTTTTTATTTTTTTTTTCAGTTGTTATTTGTTAAAACCGGCTCAGTTATAGTGTTCCAAACTTAATTATGAAGTTTCGAAATTGATATATACCAATTTCAAGCTAGGTTATGGTGTTACAAATTATATTATAGACAATTGCAACAGACATTTAAATGTTCTAAATAGAGGTATAAAATTTAGAAAATCATATATAAAAGGTCCGGTTCAGTTTCAGTTAAAGTCCAAAGTCAGCTAGTGAAGACACTATCAGTAACCATAACGAATGGGTTAGTTAGTCGTATTCACTTAACCGTAACCATTGGTTTTTTCAGTCATGATTAATTTCAATCAATTTTCAGTTAGCGATTCGTTTTTCTGCTATGGTTCGATTTCTTCTCACCTCAAGTTTGTACATTAAACCAGGTCATCGCTGGCCTGACTCAAGTCTCTTAGTATATGCGCAGGGGCGATAAGTTGGTGGTTTTTTGGACGACAAGGGACTACAGCACCGTTCCCAAGCGATAGGAGAGAGGGGGCATGTAGATTTGTCGCCAAATAAAAAAAAAAGTAAAAAAGGGGACGACAACACCGTCAACAATAGATCACCACTTTGGTTAATTATTATGGACCCAGGTGCAAAGTCGGGCACTAGACCAGCAAATTACAAAACAAACCAGAAAGTGTCCACCACTACCCCTCTCCTCCTGCAGTGAACAAGACGACGAAATCGGTCATTTGGTTCTGACTGTTGTCACAAAATAGAAAATGTGTTACATTGGAAAAGCCACAAAGATCTTCATCTTCCTCATCACTGTTGTCCTTGTCACCGGCCTCATTTTGGGGTTCGGTCTCCTCCGCCGTAAATCACACTCACACAAATGCTCCGCCCAACAATCATGCCCGATTCCATCTCCTCCGCCACCGCCACCGTCTGGTGTCACTCCCGCCGCGACTCTTGCACCATCGCCGTCTGATAATCAAACTCCGGTGGTTGTAGCAGCTCCAACTCCGGGCCGGTGATTTTGATCGGAAGGGTAATTAGTAATTTGATTTAACTTTATTATTTTCTCTCTCTGCTGTTGATTTTTATTATGAGTTCGATCCTAAAGTAAATTGGTCAAAATGGTCACAAGTCACAACTCACAACTCACAACATAAGCAAACTCCGGATTTAACGTCTCATATTTTACTTGTTTTAATTTTAGTGAAACACAAAAACAATCAACTATTATTATAAATGTATTTATTTCTAGAGACTAATCTAACATTTGTAATTTAATATAATGAATCACTAAACCCACCCACGATCTTGTCAAAATACTACGGCCTACAGTTTCAACATTATTAATTAATTCATAACAAACTAAACTATTAGTTGGATAATGAGTGATTCATATGGGTTTATGTCAACAGGTGGGGTTTGATCAACACTCGCAGAGAAATCAAGTATCCAATTCACATGTAAAAAATTTCTGAACTAAGGTATGCTACTCGCCCCAAACTTCAATTCACAGGAATGCTGCAGATAGTGGCAAAAGCATGATCAGAATACATACAATGGTGTTCTTGGAGAAAAGGATATTATTAATTAATTAAGCTATTCATTCATATGACTATTTATGTTAATATCTCTCTTCTCTATTCATTCATATGATATATTAATTATTATTATTATTATTATTATTAGTATCATCATCATAAACCTTTAATTTTGGTGTTTCAATAATAATATAATTATTCATGATTCATCTCCAATCTCCATTTTGAGTTTGTTTCAGTTTCCATGATCTTGCTGTTTCGAAACTAGGATTTATGATTCGGTTTCTAAGACAATAGTGTTTACAAAGCATGCGTGGATCAAAAAAAAAAAAAAGAATTTTCAGTGCCAATGTGTCATTCTTAAATATGTTTTATGAATAAGTGCAACCTAACTGTTGGATGCATAATTACACATTAAAAAGGATTAGCGGTTACTATTAAGGATGTAAGCTAGCATAGGCATTGATGTGCTACTTGAAATTGGCTCCTTAAAAGCTTGAGCTGGCCTTAGCTTAACGAGCAGAGGCTAAATTCAAGCTCATTGCCTAGGCCTGTAAACGAACCGAACGTTCGGTGAACTATCGTGAACCGTTCGGCGGGAAGTTCGTTTATGTTTGTTTATTTAATAAACGAACGAACATGAACAAAAAATCCGCGTTCGTTTAATTAAACGAACGAACATGAGCACATGTTCCGTTCGTTCATTTATGTTTATGAACGTTTGTTTATGTCTGCTTATTTATACTTGCTTATGTATTAATAGAACATAATTAAATATTATCTAAATAGGTTATCTGTATTTGCTAATTTGTGTTCCTTTAAGTGTTTTCATATAAGTTCGTTCATATTTGTGTTCATTTATATTTCTTCATACATGTTCGTTTATGTTTGTTCAGTTATGTTTGTTTAGATTTTAAACAAACGAACGCAAATGTCCATTTTTAAATAAACTAGCATGAACATAAATATTTGTTCGATTAAGTGTCTGTGTTCTTTTAAAGTTAAATGAACGAACACGAACATGCTCTTGTTTGTGTTCATTCGATTCGTTTACTGGTTTTTTTATTATTCAAATTGATGAATGCATCGATCTCAATCTCTAGGCTCTGCCGATTTTATTTGTGTTCGTTTGTGTTCGTGAACCGTTCGTGAATACATTAATTTCCATAATGAACGAACACGAACATAAAATCTCGTTTGGTAAGTGTTCGTGAATCGTTCGTGAACACATTATTTGCTCACCGAATGAACATGAACAAGGCCTTGTTCGTGTTCATTCGGTTCGTTTACAGCCCTAGACATTGCCACATTTAACAAATGAGCTCAAGCCTAAATCTAAGCTCCTTAAATAGCCAAACGCGAGTTTTGCATACTGAACTTGAGGCCGAACGAGCCTTTATTTGTTGATATTATATAAATTTACTATATAATAAATAAATAACTACATACCAAATTTTATTATGTATAAAGTTAAGATGAAGTTAACTTGATATATATTTTTGTTAATTATAAAGTTTTGATTACATATATATAAATAAAGTAACTAAACCTTTAAAAAGTTATAAAGGAGTCGAGTCTGAATCAAACTCAAGCTTGAAAACTTATTAACAAGTTGAGATTAATGTTTAGGCGTAGAGCTTGTAATGTAGAACTCTCCTGAATTAAATGAGTTGGGTTAGAACTTAAACGAGGTTGAGCTCGGTTCCACTCATTTACACACCTAGATATCACATTTTCTCAGTTTTATAGCGTGCTAAATATTTAATGGACTACAAATAAGAAAATCAAATGTGTAATGTAGTTCTTTTTTATTTTTTTCAGTCCAGTATTTGATTTAATTGTTTAAAATCGAATAATGAACATCCCTAGACCCTAAATATGTATTTATACTAACCTAGTGTACATAATTTTACTCATTTTGTTTGTAAAGGATGCTATCAAATAAGATCTAATTTAATATTTTAAATGTAAATTTTATATCAAAGAATACGTGTTTACAATCTTTAACCTGAAGTAATGGTTAAATGAATTCATTATGAGCCATGACCCACTTACCCATTGTTCGTGATCTAAGCACGTTTACCAGTCTTTTAAGAAAGCCACTACATACCGGTTATATTTTTCATAAGGTCGCCGATATTTAGAGCCCACTATTTTTTTTACGGTTTGTTAGAACATCGTACCGCCAGTTTTTTTTTAAATACCGGTTTACACCGGCAAACCGGTTTTAAATCCAAAAGATTTTTGATATTTTTTATAGCCCATATTTTTTAAAACTGACTTTAACATAGTTGACAAAACTGAAACAAGTAAACATGGTAAACGATGATTTGTTAATCAACCAATTTTGCATCATGCAAATCCAATGTTGGTTTATTTATATCTTTTGTAATTGACTAATTTCGTATAAAAAGTTTCGCTCTGACTCGACCATTGTTAATGTGTGATATTTGGTTCAAGTGTGATGTTTATTAATGTACTTTTGGGTTATTTTTTGAGTTTAAATTGTATTTATATGAAATTGCAAGATAAATTATTCAACCCGGTTGAATCTCCCGGTACATTCATGTTCAATTGGTTGCTATTTACTCTAAAAATAAATTAACCATACGTCGAGAACATGGGTGCATGATGTACAATGTTATATTCTTACAGTTGGATGATATGTGTAATAAATGTACGTGTGTTTTCTTCTTTCAGTTACATATGTAATAAAAAATCTATAAGCGTGTTGATTTATACAATGGATTTTTGATTTTTTTCTATTATGATTTATTTTCTATTATGATTTGTAGTACTAACAAAAACTAAAAAGGTTATAACTAAATAGTTTTGCAACCAGTAAACACGGTAAACATGTTTATTTTTAAAACTAGCGATGACATTTATAGGTTGGCTAATTTAATTAATAGAAAATTTATGGCACATTGTGCACAACAACTATAGCATGCCACATTACTAATAAATCCCTTAAAAGTTGTCTTTTCACACATGTTTATTATTCATAATAATTACTATTAGCCTGCGAGGTTGCAATTAACCTTTTGCTGGTTTAGGGGGTGTTTGGGATTACTTATTTTCACCAACTAATAACTTATTAACTTTTTGTAAAGTAATAAGGTGTTTGGGATTGCTTATATTGTGAGAGGAAAAGTTTCATAAGTTACAATGTTGTAACTTATTAACTTAATGATAAGTTATAAGGAGGTAAAATAAGGAATCCCATACACCCTCTTAATAAGAGTGAATCATCAAGCAAGCAGTTATCCGGAAGAGAGATGAGAATATGAGATGTGGAGGTCTTTGTGGGTTTTCTTTTCTTTTTTGTCATTTTCTCTCAAATTTGATCAGAATGAGATGTGAATGCTCTCAAAAAGTACCGCTCTTTGCACCTTCAAAAAGTATTCACATAGGCATAGGCAGTGGACAAGGGTTCGAACTTCTAACACTCTACTCGTCCAGTTTTAACTCTCTTCGTTTTACGACTAAACTGTGTTGAGTCCGTATGTACATACAGTACAGGCCTCGTTGCAGAATCCAGACCACTTCTAAGGCCCATAAGAAATTAGCCCACGCCTGTTCTGGCACAAACTAAATAGCTCAATAATAAACAACGTAGGATAAATCCGTAAACCAACAACTTAACGTACCTTAGGATCAATGGGTCATATTAATGTAGTTTTTGACTTTTTCCATTGATTGATTAAGGTTGGTTTTTCATGATCAGCAAATAACCTTCTTTTGTTTGTTGTTATTTCCTGCACACGCCCCATGTCACCCGGCATGCTCTATCAACAATCTTCTGGTTTAATTTGTTTCATGCTCTTGGTGGGGTTGATGAGTAAATTACATGATTTGATCACTTTTAGATTGTTTGGCAGCATGAAATCCATCAAGTCGACCAAAAAGTAATGAAATATGTTTGGAGTAGCCTCTTCACTCATCATAGTTGGGTTCTTCACGTTCATGCACAACAACGTTTTAGGGGAATAAAGACTTTAATGCTTGTAATGTCATATGATTTCTAGATCTAGACGAGTACGATCATGTTGGGCTTTAACAACGTCCACGGCCGACAAGATTTCAACCAGATCGAAAAGAGATAAAAAGTTGAATAAGATATTATTATTTTCTAAATTCTATCACAAACCATAAAGTAAGAAAGACAAAGAAAGTTATATAATTAGTTTATTTAGCGAAACAATTGTGTTATATTGTATTGCTATGTGGTGTTGTTGTATGTTATTTATGTCACAACATGTTACATCATAAATACCATATCATATTGTATCGTATTATATCATATCATTGTATATCAAATCATATTATATTATTATATAAGATCTTAATATGGAGTATCGAATGCCGAAAGTAAAAAAATTTAGTAGTACAGGTAATTAGAATTTAGAAGACAGTATAATTAAGTTCATATTGACGTTTAATTTCTTATTAAAATATGTAAATGTTTTAAAAGGAGTAATGCCAAATCTATTTCAAGTGAATAATATTTAACTGATCGTTGCTTTAATATTTTATCGATCTTATCCATTTGGAAAACTATTTCAAATTCCGAATTTTATTTAATAAGAAGATGGTATGGCATGTATCATGCCACCTAGCTTATTTTATGTTTATACTAGATTTTATCCATTGTATTATGTGGGTTATTTTACATTATTAGTTTTTAATATATATATATATAGAGGAGGGATATTTTGAGAACCATGTTGAGTTTTAAGAACTTAAGAACTCAATTCTTTGCTACATATTTAATTAAATTGATTAGAATATGTGGTTGAGATTAAATCTGACCAAAAAGTCAAAGTAGGAGAGATAATAAATATGTAAGTGATTACATAAACTTTTACGTCCGTTACATGTGTAAAAAGTCGACTCGGTGTGTAAAAAATTATGTAATTTTTTTACGTATATGTAACCTACATATATTACGTATGTGTAAAAAAATTTCGAAAAAAAATCGTTACGTTGAGTTCTTTTTGAAATCTCCCCTGTATATGTATATATATATATAGGCTAAGTATAAAATGAAAACCCACTTAAGTTGTGAAAACTCTAGAAAATCATTCTCAACCACATGTTTTTAATTAATGTTTAAATCTTGTGGTCCACAATTTTAAAAAATGTAAATATAAATATAAATTTTTCTCTCTCCTGAAAACATATATAAAAATTAGTAAAAAAATGTTAAAAAATAGCAAAACATTTTTTTTTATGTTTCGATATTTTGTATTAAATGTTACAACATATATTACATGTAAAGAAAAACGATGTTACATGGGGTTTTCGCGGGTTTTCACAACTCAAATGGGTTTTCATTTTAACCTTACCCTCTCTCTCTCTCTCTCTATATATATATATATATATATATATTTGGATTTTAATTTTATTTATTGTAAGAAAGTTAATAATTAATATACTTGAGGTTTGATGATAAAATGGTTTCACAAATAAATGATATGTTATAATCGGGTTAAAAAGCTACCTGGGTTTGGTGATACCTATGACCCGTTTATTTTTTTTTATTATAAAATTGTTTCTTAATTATAAATAACTAGATTTTATCCCCCGTATTACAAGGGTTATTTTACATTATTCGATTTTAATATTTTTATGTGTATATTTAGATTTTAATTTTATTTATTGTAAGAAAGTTAATAATTAATATACTTGAGGTTTGATGATAAAATGGTTTCACAAATAAAATATATGTTATAATCCGGTTTAAAAGCAATCTGGGTTTGGTGATACCCATTACCCGTTTATTTTCTTTATTATAAAATTGTTTCTTAATTATAAATAATATTTTTTTTAAATAAAATAGGATATTAATTTTTAGTATATCATGGCTTGAGAGAATGGTTGTTTTATATTTTTCGTTTTTTAATATTTATTTTTGGATTTTAATTTTCTTTATTGTAAGAAAGTTAATAATATATTTAGGGTTTGATGATGAAAGGGTTTTATAAATAAATGATATGTTATAACCCGTTTATAAGCTATCTGGATTTGGTGACCCATGAACCGCTCATGTTGTTTTACTATAAAATTGTTTATTAATTATAAATACTATATTTTTCCTTTTAAATTGGATATTAAATTTTAGTATATCCCCATTTTATACAATTTTCAAATCAAATAATTGGTAAGATTAATTTTTAATTTAATGAGATGTTATACCCCGTTTAAGAGCTATCTGGTTTTGGTAAGACTCATATCTATGAATTTGGGTTAAATCAACATCCTGACACGTAGGATTTCAGGGGTTTCGTTTATATATATTATGGATATCTTTTTTTTAAATAAAATAGGATATTAATTTTTAGTATATCCCTATTTTATAGGATTTTATTTTCTTTATTATAAAATTGTTTCTTAATTATAAACAATAAGTTTTTTAAAATAAAATAGGATACTAATTTTTAGTATATCCCTATTTTATAGGATTTTCATATCAAACATTTGATGAGATTAATTTTTAATATAATGAGATGTTATAACCCGTATAAGAGCTATTTGAGTTTGGTGAGACCTTTACCCGTGAATTCGGGTCAACCGCGTGAGAAGCATTCATTTACAAATAAAGCAATCTAATGGCTTGAGATAATGGTTATTTTACATTTTTCTTTTTTAATATTTATTTTTTGAATTTTAATTTTCTTTATTGTAAGAAAGTTAATAATATACTTAGCGTTTGTTGATGAAAGGGTTTCATAAATAAATGATATGTTATAACTCGTTTAAAAGATATCTACCCGTTTATTTTCTTCATTATAAAATTATTTCTTAATTATAAATAATATCTTTTTTTAAAATAAAATACGATATTAATTTTTAGTATATACCTATTTTATAGGATTTTATTTTCTTTATTATAAAATTGTTTCTTAATTATAAACAATATTTTTTTTAAATAAAATAGGATATTAATTTTTAGTATATCCCTATTTTATAGGATTTTCATATCAAATATTTGACGAGATCAATTTTTAATATAATGAGATGTTACAACCCGTATAAGAGCTATTTTGAGTTTGGTGAGACCTTTACCCGTGAATTCGGGTCAAATGCGTGAGAAGCCTTCATTTACAAATAAAGCAATCTGATGGCTTGAGAGAATGATTGTTTTAATTTTTTCTTTTTTAATATTTATTTTTTGGATTTTAATTTTCTTTAAGAAAGTTAATAATATACTTAGCGTTTGTTGATGAAAGGATTTCATAAATAAATGATATGTTATAACCTGTTTAAAAGCTATCTGGATTTGGTGACTCATGACCCACTTATGTTTTTTATTATAAAATTGTTTATTAATTATAAATAATATCCTTTTCTTTTTAAATTGGATATTAAATTTTAGTATATCCCTATTTTATAGGCTTTTCATATCAAATAATTGGTAAGATTAATTTTTAGTTTAATGAGATGTTATAACCCGTTTAAGAGCTATATGGTTTTTATAAGACACATACCCATGAATTTGGGTTAAATCAATAAGATGTTTCAATTTAAAAATTAAGCAATCTTGTGGCTTCCATAAAAAGAGGGGAGCGACCTCATCGCGACACGTATGATTTTAGGAGTTTCATTTATACATATATTATAGATTTATGTAAGGATTTAACAATATGCTTTCAATATAATACATTATAGTAACAACTAAAATTATTTATTTTATTATTGTTAAAATAATTTATAAATTTGATAATAATCATATGAATTGTTTAAATGTATTTATAAACTATATCAAGACGTTTTTCCCCAAATGCCCCTATTAACTATAATGCTTTGTGTTATCGCCTGGGATGGTGAAATGTAAAAGGTATTGTGAGGTAATAAGGGCTTTCATATTTCCCTTTGTGTTAGGCTGAGGAGTGTGGGGCGCTAACTTGGGCGCGAGAGCCCCTCCGCTCGCGCCCCCAGGCGCTAACCCCACACCACCGGGGCGCGAACCGGGCGCGAGCGCGAGCCCCCAGGCAGGCGTGAGTATGGTCGCGGGAGAAGAGAGAGAAAAGTGAACGTTGGAAGGCAAAAGAGCCGTTGGATTAAAATAAAAAAAAATTAAAAAAAAATGTCCTATATAATACACAACTTCAAAACACATTTCAACCATATCAACCATATCAAAACACAACTTCAAAATAAAACCCATTTCAACCCATCTTCCCAACTTTTTTTTTAAAAAATGTCTGGAAATTGGTACCCAAACCTAGATTCAGATTATATTGACGACGATTTATGGTCGTCACCAGACCAACCGATGTTTTATTCGGGGCCGCAAGAAACATCCGGCTTTCAACCATCCAACATACAACCGTCTCCTAACTTTGTTGTTCCAGAGACACAAGAATCACACGGTGATGCTACGGGAACAAGAAGACGCATCCACCAGAAAAAACAACTTGCAACGGACGGGCCGGGACCGGCTTCGACTCGAGGACGAAACGGAAAACCACTCCGTGGTCATCGGATGAGAAGGAAGCCTTGTGTCGGGCTTGGATAGTCATGTCTGAGGATCGGCGTTGCGGTAATTGTTTTAACGTTTTTAAAAATGATTTTTAATAAAAAAGTTAAATAAAAAAGTTAACTGGAAATCTAATTTAATTATTCATTTTGCAGCCGACTACCAAAAAAGCAAGGTTTTTTGGACAAAGGTTAGGAAGACGTTCTATACGCTCGTTGGGAGTACAGAGCGAAACGCCGATATGATTTCTGGTCGGTGGTCCGAAATCAGAAAATTTGTCAGCTTGTTTACTAATCTTTTCAACAGGAACGCCGGTCGTATGAGACCAAGTGGCAGTGATGATTTGGCGGTTTACAATTTCACGGTCGAAGAGTGGAGGCAGGAGTGGTATGGGATGGTGAAGACGTGGGACGATTTAAAGTTGTGGGAGAGGTTGAAAATGTGTTCCAAGTGGGTTGAGCTGGTGGCGCCGGACCTTGATGCGGAAGTAGGGCCGAAACGGACTAAAACTAGTTCGTCTGGAGCGTATAGCACTTCCGCCGGGTCGGATTGCCGCGTTGGATTCGACCTAAACATTGCGGGGGAGGAAACGTCTTCACCGCCGAGGAGGCGGCCATTGGGAAGGGACGCCAAGGGGAAAAAACCGGCTGAGGGGGGAGCCGTAAACATCGTCGATCTTGTTGAATCCCTCAATAAATTCAACAAAACCATGGAGGTGGTCTCTAATGACAAAAAGGAAAAAAGTCGAATGAGAGATTTGGACTTCCTTACTAGAGACTTCAGTAACCTAAATCCGGTCGATCAAATGCTGATGGAAAAGCAAAAGGAACGTATCCGAAAGAGGTTGATCGAAGAAGACCAAGCCGAAGAATAAGAATAATGTTTTTTTTAGTACTTTTATTTTTATTTTATTTTTAGATATTAATGTGTTTTTTTCATTAATGTGTGTTTTTTTAATAATTTATGAGTTTTTTTAATAATACGTTTTTTGAATATATTTATAAAAAAATAAAAAAAAATCCGCTGGAGCCCCTGCTGGAGCCCCACCACACCAGGGCCAGGGGCTCCACCGGGGGCTCCAACACCCCCCTTATCCAGTTTCTCTCTCTGCCACACGTCATAATATTATTGGCTAGAGCCCCCACTCGCGCCCCCATTAGAGCCCCCCACACCCCTCAGCCTTATAATGGGTGAAATGCGATATATGGTTGTAGAGTGAGGTGGAGACAGAATAAAATGATTGGTTATAATACTGACATGTAATTAAAAAATAGTAAAAGAAAAATCTTCACGTGCCCTCTACCTTCTACCTGTCATAGTACTTGTAGATGCGCCCCCGTGTCCGATTTGGTGCCTATGTGTTGTTTTTTCACGCCATATCTCAACATCTTTCTGTCATGGTGGTAGGTCCACCCCCAACCCCCCCCAAAAAAAAAAAAAAAATCCTCTTAAGATGTTATAACGATCCCTCACACCCAAAAAAAAAAAGAAAAATCCTCTTAAGATGTTATAACGCATATTCTAAGAGTACTTGAGAAAAATGTTTTCACATAGCTTGACACTTAATTTCATCTCTCAAAATGAAGAAACACTAATCGACCCCGGGCAGATTACGGATAATCTGGGGGTTAAATAGATGTTTCCCACGAGGGGTTAGACCCGGCAAAGATGGTTCTTCTGATAACCTGCAAAACAGACACCGTGAGCTCGTCACTGAGAAGGGGGGGTACCTCCTTGTGACCACCCTCCGGCGTGAGAATCAGACTAGATTGCTCTTGAATATAAGTGTATATTAAGAGATTGCTAGAGCAGATATCAGGTATAAGATGTAAGATACAAGATAAGATTAGATGATCATACCATTTGGGGTATTTATAGCCGAAGGTAGGTTTCCAAGAAGGTATAGCCGGCTGAATAGTAGTCCTGTTCTACCAACTATGGCCTACGAACGTGCCATGCTGGTAGTTGGTGGGTAGGCAGCGGCTGACAGTGACCAGGCCTGCTGTGTACTATTCCTTTTCCACCAACTGTCGGCTATGCACGTGGTATGACAGGAGTTGGTGAGTAGGCAGCGGCTAATAGTGACATACAGTACAAGAGCATGCTGCTCGCCATACTGTTGTCAATGAGCTGTCGTATCTCTGGTCAGATCTTTTGCCCATACCTCGTCAGATACAGTACAAAAGATCCTCCAGTATCGTACGGACTGGCTTATTTAGGCGGGAGTATTCCCCCTCCCGCCTTTGTGCGGGACTGTTCCCGGTTTTGCTCATTCCTTCAGGTGACTACTGAATTATTGAGAGCTAAGTGCCTTGTGCGTGTAGCCTTGCTGCGCGGGTGGCCTTCCCTGATGGCTTGTATCCGTAGCTGCGGGAACAGGCGGAGTACTTCACCATTGGGAGGCATTTCCTGCGGGAACAGCTTGCGTACTGCGCGTAAGGACGTCACGTCTCTGAGCATGGTGGGTCCTGCGGATCCAGTTGGTTTCTGCGCAGACGTCTCTCTTCAAGGTGAGTCCTGCGGGTCCAACTGGGCTCTGCTGGGACCTACCTCTTCAAGTCCCCCAGTCCAATGTTCTTCTCATGAATGTTTAATAAAATGAGGTAAACTTTTGGACTTAAGCAAAGGGTTTTGAAAAGGGTTTAGTTTTAAGGTTTTCCATGGGGATTCTTCCCGCGGAAGTCCTTATGTCACTTGCAGAAATTCCCGACTTTCCTGCTTGATCTTTGGGTATGATGCGGGTAGGTCTGTAACCTCCTCGCAAGTCAGGAGCGTTGAGTCCCACTTGTGTGGATTCTCCATGAGGTTTTGGTAGTTTTGAACATAGTGATCAATTATGTTAAAACCACCAATTCCATCTTGGAGCTTCAAACAATGTAGTTCTCGACGTTCCCGCTATGCGGGGATGTTATTCCCGTTTCCGCAAGCATTGCCCAGAAGATCCTTCTTGGTTTCAATTCCCTGCGTAGCGCTAGGTATGTGAAGGGTTTTGCCTTAACACTGTACCCGCACTCGTCTTACGGTTACTTTACTTCCAATGTATTCCTGGCGTCAATTCCCTGCGGGTGCTAAGTATGTGAAGGGTTTTGGCTTGACACTGTACCCGCACCCGTCTTATAGTTACTCGGTCGCCGAGGTATTCTTGGCTTCAATTCCCTGCAGGTGCTAAGTATGTGAAGGGTTTTGCCTTAACACTGTACTCGCACCTGTCTTACAGTTACTTGGTTGCCAAGGTAAGGGGTATTTTCCCGCTTACTTTGAATCTTTTTGAATTTTTTGAAATTCGAAGAGTTGGTGAAAGGATAAGAACAGTCCAAACTGCTGAAACGTCGTCCGACGGTTTCTTCTGACTGTGTCAGGACGTGCAGGAAGTTATGGTGACGTGACAGTACATGGTCATTCCAGACGCTTTTTCAAATGCGTGGGCGCGATTTTTCGGGCGCGTGGCCGCGAAATTAATGGCACGCGTCCTTTCAACAGCTGTTGCCAGCTTGCTTTTTGCCACGTGTCATAGTTTCATTGCACCTGCGATTTCTCTCTCTTCCGCATTAAATTCATCGCATTAATTGCGATTAGTATATAAAGGGGGAGAGGGTCCTTTGTAATCCACACTTTCACTTTTCTCTTCATCTTCAAAACGATTTCCGGCGAATACTCACCTTTTCAGTCGAGCATTCTCTTGAAATTGTTCTCTTCTTTCATACCTGCAAGATGTCTTCTCACGATCTTGAGGCTACAGCCCAGGAGGCTGGGGTGTACGCCGATGACAAGAGTACTGCTGGCGAGTGCCAGTGTGCTCTGCCTGTCGATCTATATCAGTACATCGTCAGGAAGTTCATGCTCGAGTCTTTCGAGCCTGAGTTTCCTGAACCTCATCAGACGGTGTATGATTCCCCCAGAGGCAAGATCGGGGTATATGCCGCATTCTTTGTCTATGGGAATCTTAGGTTCCCCTTGACGAAGTTTGTGTACCGTGTTCTGGAGAGGCACGGTGTACACCTGACCGAGGTACACCCGATGGCGATCGCAAAGATTCGCCACTTCGAGTGGGTGTGCCGGATTCTGGGCGTTGAGCCCTTCGTCGACCGCCTGATGACCTTCTACTCTTGGAGGTGCATCCAGGGGTGGTATACTCTGATAACCCGGATCAAGGGTTTGAAGATTTGCGCAACCGATCGCAGTCTTCGTTCGTGGAAGCGGGAGTTCTTTTATATCTCCGCTCGCGCCATCCCCCTTGCCATGAAATTTAAGAATGGGCAAGCTCTCCCCAGCCTTCACGCCTCCAACTACCAGGAGGCGGAATGGTTTTCAAAGATTTCCCGAGTCCAATCTCCGGTTTACCGGTTTGCGGAGTCCGGGATGGTGATGCTCGGGATGAGCCGGGTGTGGAAGGATGCGGAGGCGCAAAAGATCCCGATCGTCCTTGAATACGGTTTGAACTCTGTCCCTTACGGTATGCTCTGTCTTCTTTGTTTGTATAGGTTTGTCTTCTAACTGTTTTTCTTTTATTTCAGAGGGGAACGACTTGCAGTCGCTCTTGTATCCGCGGGAGGCTGATAGTCCCGCTCGGATGGGTACTCGTGCTCTAGATGAGAACGAGTTGCCCATCCTTGAACAGACGGCGGATCGGTTCGTGGAGGTCTACCCGCCAGGCCACGAGATCCTGAGCGCCAGGCGGCCAGGTAAGGCGTTATTCAACCCTCGACCCCTCAATGCTGAAACCTCTGCTGGAATTCCTCTAATCTTGTGTTCTGATGAGGAATCCGCAGATGGTCCTCCGTTGGTGCGGAAGAAGAAGGCTGCCGGCGGGAAGGGGAAGGCGAAGGTGGCCTCCACTGCCGATCCGGTGCCTCGGTCTGATTCAGAGACCGAGAGCGAGGAGGTGGCGGGGAACCCTGGTGGTGGTAAGACCACTGCTCCGGAGGCTGCGACGACTGTCACCTCCTGAGAGCCCAGGATGACGACGGTGAGCGGCGTAAAGAGGCCGGCTCCATCGGGTTCGTCCCCGCCTGTCCGCACTTTTAGGCTCAAGAAAACCCGTAAGTACAAACTTCCTTTATTTTTAACTTCATAGCTTTCCATCACTAATACTTATCTTCCTTGTGCAGGCGTGGATGCTACCGCATTCCAGGGTGGAGTGGGGAGGAGTACCTCCGGACCCATGACGGTAGGCTTGGTCAGCCTACCTGAGGCGACGACCCAGGCGGCTGCGCCTGCTTCGGTTTGTTCAGTTGCTCACCTAGTTGAGCCAACTGTTCCAACTGTGATGACATCACCGCCGGCTGTCAGTGCCATATTTACTGAATCTTTCACTGAGCCGGCGGTGACTATTTCTGCGGGTACTTCCGCAGCGGCGACCACGGTTGTGAGTTCACCTCCGGTGAGTTCACCTCCGTTGGTTTCTACCGCGGCGGCCTCTATGCCTCCTCCGACGTCGGCAGCTACGGCCGACCCTTCAGGTATGCTCGGGGCTTCTCGCCAACCTCTGCCTCCTTCCCATCTGCCTGACCTCTTGGATGGATTTCCCTTGGGTTCAGGTGATGGGTTTGGCGGCTATCGGCCTGTTTTCGACCCTACAGGTGCGTAGGGTTCTTTTGGCCTTTTTTTTTATATCATCTTTTCCTAACTGCTTTTTGTTTTTTGCAGTGTCGGATTCCAATGAAGTGTATGTTCCACGATGGAACATCCGCCGAGGAACAACCCTTCGCACACCTGTGGAGTGCGTGGAGTGGGCTCGTCACGCGGCTCCCAGCGGTGCGTTGGGGGAAGCTATGGCTAGCTACCAGGAGGGTAGGCTAACCAATGAGCTTCGGATTCTCCTGGCCCGGATGCAGCCGCGCGTCGAGCTGCTTTGTCGTGAAAACGACAAGTTAAAAGCAGCTCGTATTCAAGAAGTAGCTCAGGCGCGGGCTGTCCGGAGGAGAACGTAAGGCTTACCGCAGTGGCTGCGGAAAAGGAGAAGGCCTTCAAGGCCCTCGAGGTTGAAGTTCAGGCCCGGCTCGAGGCCCGTTCCAAGGCTGCCCAAGCTGTTAACGAACAGCTTCGGCTGGCTAAGGAAACTGCAAGGAACGCAACTGAGAGGGCCACCAAGGCTGAAGCTGTTGCTGAGCCTTTACGCCTCGAGAATGAGGAACTTAAAGCCAAACCAGAGGCGCTCCAACAGGCTCATGATGCCTTGGCGATGGAAGACGCCAAGAAGCTCCAAGAGATCTTGGACCAGAGGGGGGTGCTTGACCATACTGAGCGGAAGCTAAAGGGCGTTGAAGAGGCTGCGGCTAAAGAAGTGTTGCTTGCCAACCTCAACAAAAGTAAAGCCGAACGCGCCCGTAACCAAGCTCAAGCTGCCCTCCAGGGGGCTCTGGTTGCCAAGGAATGGCTTCTTCGAGAAGCGTTGTCTCAGGTAAGCTTAGCTTCATAATGTCTTCACGCTTTTCTTTGTAAATAGAAAAGGTTTTGATACTTGTATATTTTTTTTGTAGGTTGTGCATCGAGTCTTCACGGACACATCATACGACGATGCCATGAGCGCAGCCCTCAACGCTTCTCATGAGGATGGGGGAAAAGGCCGGCTTCCTGCTTGGTCTAGGGTTCGTTGAGAAAGGCATCCCGCCTTCCAACTTCCCTTTGTATGATGTGGATACTGAGGCTGTTTATGACCAAGCAGTGAATCAGTATGCCGCCTTCCCGCATCCGGTGGTGGAGAAGGTGAACGAAGTTGCTGCTGCTGATGATGGGCTAGCTATCCTTAAAGCTTTCCTTGAACCGCCACGCTCTACTGATGGTGCTGGTCCAAGTGGAAGTGGTCCTGAAGCTTGATCCTGAAGATCCCTTCCCACTGTTAGGAGAGGTTTAGCTTGTATAGATTTATATTCTTGTAGGCGGGTAGTTACCCGGCCATTCTTGTAAGGAATATTATGAAATATAAATCTTTGTGCGGGTAAGACCGCTACTTTCACTGGATGACTTGCTTTATAAACGTTATATGACTTGCTCATGCATACTTTAGTTTAAATTAGCAATTTTCCAAGTGTTTAGAATAAGTTAACCTTTGAACGTGGTAGATAATAGGTTGAAGTTTTGCTTCCTCTTTCGTGATTGTGTGGGTAGGACCGTCACTTGCACTTAGTAGGATGGCTAAACTTTACCTACATCTGACCTGCGTGGAGGTTTTCCTCATCTTTCTAGAAATTTTCTAAGTGTTTAGAATAAGTTAACCTTTGAACGTGGTAGATAATAGGTTGAAGTTTTGCTTCCTCTTTCGTGATTGTGCGGGTAGGACCGTCACTTGCACTTGTAGGATGGCTAAACTTTACCTACATCTGACCTACGTGGAGGTTTTCCTCATCATGTTAGAAATTTTCTAAAGTATTTTGAATAAGTTAACCGTTCGACGCGCGGTTGTTAATAGGTTCGATTTCCTCTCATGATTTGTGCGGTTAGGACCGGCACTTTCATTTAGTTGGATGACCAAAGTTTACCTATGACTGACCTGCGTGAAGGTTTGCCGTTTTTTGGGTTTATGCGGGTTTTGCCGCCTTCCCCACGCAACGACTTTCCACGTAATTATGCGGTGAAAACCGGCATCAGTGTTTAAATTAACCGTTCGACGCGCGGTTGTTAATAGGTTAGTGTTCAGTTTCCTCTATCATGATTCGTGCGGTTAGGACCGGCACTTTCATTTAGTGGGATGACTGAACTTTACCTTTAACTGACCTGCGTGAAGGTTGCAGTTTTTTTTTTTTTTGGGTTTATGCGGGTTTTGCCGCCTTCCCCACGCAACGACTTTCCACGTAATTATGCGGTGAAAACCGGCATCAGTGTGGAAAGTTCATAAAGTATAAATGTAAAATCATCAGCGTCGATGTTCTAAGGAGAATCATTTCCATTAGAAGTGGCTCTGGGCCTTTTCTTTACAAATTTGGAATTGATCTACATGCAAACTGTGTAATTGAGCTCCCTTCCATGTTGTTGGGATGGGAGTGCCATCGAGCCAATATGCACCTGGTTCGGGATCTCGTTGTTTACGCAGTATGTAGTCTCCGGCATTGAAGCTGCAATTTTATTCGTGTTTTCCCCAACTGGGGTTCTACACGCATCAGCCTGCTCAGCGTTCATTGTGCCACGAGGTGCGCGAACGTCCCATCTCTGACAAATGCTTCGACCATGTCCTTTACGTCTGTGCATTCTTCAGTGTTGTGGCCTTTTGTCCTGTGAAAGTCACAGTATTTGCTCCGATCAGTATTGTGACGATGTCGGATTATTGGAGCCTTTGGCCATGGGAGCTCCTCAGTGGCGAATATCTCGGTGACGCTTTTGGTGAGTGGCGTCCATCTGGAGTTCTGGTTCGACTGTACGTTATCCCTTCCGCCTAACCGATGTTGCAAGCCGGATGAGGTGTCAAAGTTTACCCTTGACTGCCAAATGCCTAGCTTCCGCTTTTTGTTTAGTTGGGCGGTAAGGACGTTGTCTTCTCTTGTTTTCTGGGTGTAGAGGTTTGTGCTCTGGGGGAGATCTCTACCCAGTTGCTTCTCCGTTTCCGCAAAGCGTTTAGCTGCTGTCATGATGGCATCCCATGTGGATGGCATGCCATCTTTACCCGTTAAGGTGCGGATGAGCTCTGGGTCGTTCGCGCCCTGGATAAAAGCAGCGCGAACAAGATATTCGCTAATATTACCCAGACTTAGCTTCTTTGAGTTGAAGCGAGTGATGAAGTCTGGCAAAGATTCATCTTCCTCTCGAATGCATTTGAGGATTGTCCATTGCTCTTCGGTATACTTTCTTTGTTGGCTGAAGTGTTGGCTAAACTTCTGTTGGAAGTCTGCCCAGTCGTAGATGTGGTTGACCGGTAGACGATCGAACCACGCTCTAGCTGGCCCAACAAGCGTCATTTGGAACATGTAACACCACGTAGGTTCCGTCCAACTACTGACGGTTGCCCCCGCTATGAACCTGTTCAAATGATCGTCTGGATCAGACATACCATCGTAAGTGCCGATGTTGGACATCTGTTTGGCACTTTTCGAGACGATTGCTTCCGCAATGTCCCTTGCAAATTTGGACGTTCCTGCCTTTGCAGCAGCTGGTGTAAATGTTTTGGAGAAGTCGCGTGGGTTTCCACCCGCGTTTTTTGGTTTGAAGGTTTCTCCAAAATGCCTTCTCGGTTGGGAGTCCGTTTCCTTACGCTTCCCTTTCGTCCTATGACGAGGGTTTGCGTCACTATCGGATTCCTCCGAATCATCGTCTAAGTATTCTTCGAATTCCTCAGGCTGTTGGAGTGAACGTAAGCGTTCATCCAACTCAGCTTGGAATTCTTTTTGACGTGTTTCCGCCCACGCTTTGACTTCATCGAGTGTTTGGCGGGGGAGCCTCGTTCTTTGTCTCCCTAACTGGGTATCGGTGAATCCCAGTGAGCGATTATTTACTGCACTTGCCCCAGCTTGGGTAACTGGGGTAGTATTCGTAAAATTTACTGCACTTGCCCCGGCTTGGGTAACCGGGGTAGTGTTCGTAAAAACTGTGTAGTCGCCGGTATTCCCCCCAGTAGCTGGGGTTGTGGTTACCGGAGTTTCTTTAACCATCTTTCCAGAAGTTTGAAAAAACTGAAAAGAAATGAAGTTCTAGCTTTTATGCACGGATGGCGCCAATGAAGAAACATTAATCGACCCCGGGCAGATTACGGATAATCTGGGGGTTAAATAGATGTTTCCCACGAGGGGTTAGACCCGGCAAAGATGGTTCTTCTGATAACCTGCAAAACAGACACCGTGAGCTCCTCACTGAGAAGGGGGGGGGGGTACCTCCTTGTGACCACCCTCCGGCGTGAGAATCAGACTAGATTGCTCTTGAATATGAGTGTATATTAAGAGATTGCTAGAGCAGGTATCAGGTATAAGATGTAAGATACAAGATAAGATTAGATGATCATACCATTTGGGGTATTTATAGCCGAAGGTAGGTTTCCAAGAAGGTATAGCCGGCTGAATAGTATTCCTGTTCTACCAACTGTGGCCTACGCACGTGCCATGCTGGTAGTTGGTGGGTAGGCAGCGGCTGACAGTGACCAGGCCTGCTGTGTACTATTCCTTTTCCACCAACTGCCGGCTATGCACGTGGTATGACAGGAGTTGGTGAGTAGGCAGCGGCTAATAGTGACATACAGTACAAGAGCATGCTGCTCGCCATACTATTGTCAATGAGCTGTCGTATCTCTGGTCAGATCTTTTGCCCATACCTCGTCAGGTACAGTACAAAAGATCCTCCAATATCGTACGGACTGGCTTATTTGGGCGGGAGTATTCCCCCTCCCGCCTTTGTGCGGGACTGTTCCCGGTTTTGCTCATTCCTTCAGGTGACTACTGAATTATTGAGAGCTAAGTGCCTTGTGCGTGTAGCCTTGCTGCGCGGGTGGCCTTCCCTGATGGCTTGTATCCGCAGCTGCGGGAACAGGCGGAGTACTTCACCATTGGGAGGCATTTCCTGCGGGAACAGCTTGCGTACTGCGCGTAAGGACGTTACGTCTCTGAGCATCGTGGGTCCTGCGGATCCAGTTGGTTTCTGCGCAGACGTCTCTCTTCAAGGTGACTCCTGCGGGTCCAACTGGGCTCTGCTGGGACCTACCTCTTCACAAAACTAACTATTTCGTTCTTTTTATTTGAAGACTCACTATTTGTCTCTTGTATTTCATAAGTGTTTATAAACGTAAGAATAATGTGACAACGAGATCTATAAGTTTTTGTTTTTAACAAATGAATACAAATTAAAAAATAAAAGTGATTTTTAACTAAATTCATACACAGGCGAATATGAATAATTAATTAATAATTATTAAATAATATAATATAAAACAAATGAAGAATTGGGTCAATAATTTTAACATACTATATTCTTTAGTTATTTTTTCATAATATTATATATAATTAGGGTCAAGTTATTCTATAAAATGAGATAAAAATGAGAAGGATGAGAAAAATTTATAGCCACACAAAAAAACTCTTAAAAAAATTAAATAAAAAATCATAACTCACAATTTAATAAAAAAACAAAAAAAAGTAAAAACACAAAAATGTTTCCACCGTCTTCCTCGTTTTTAAAAAAAAACACACAATGTTAAGAGAAAAAAATCATTGTGTCTTTTTGTTTATCATTGTATTTTGTATTTATTTTCGTCATTTATTGTGTCTTTTTTACTTGACATTTTGTCTTTTTTTTATTGATATTATGTTATATCACTCAACATTGTGTTATATTTTGTTCGACATTGTGTTATATTTTCCGATTTATTGTGGCTTTTTTTAGTTATAATTGTGTCTTTTGTTCATTTTCGTCATTGTGTCTTTGCCTCTGCATTGTCTTTTCGGCGTTTTTTTTTTCCGGAACTAGAATGACAAGGGAAACATTTTTGTTTTTTTTTAATTTTTTCGTTTTTATTTATATTTTGACTTATGGTTTTTTTTATTAATAGAATTTTTTTTAGGGGTTTTTTGTGTGTCTACAAATCCTTCTCACACTTCTCATTTTTGTCTCCCATTGTATTTTAACTTTTCCCTATAGAATTAATAGTTATTACATGTATGTTATAGAACTTGTATTATTAATAGGCTTGTTTAGACTTACGGACCAGCTCAAGCCCAGTTGGTGAATCTCGGGCTTAGACTCGTTTAAGGTCGGCTCTATAGAGTGGCTCGCGAGTGATTTGGCTTGTTTGCACACCTAAATTATTGATGATCACTCCCAAAGTTAGTGAAAGGCTTGATATATCATCGCTACGTACATTAGTTTATTTTACAAGTATGTTGCAGTATTAATGCGTCAATTGGTTTCAAATTTTCTAAGTTTAGGAGTTACAACTAGTTTTTTTTTATTCATGAATAGATTAAGAACTGAAAATGAATTATTTGGATTTGTATTTTTACTTGTGCATATAGCTACAAGGTCAGCATCACATAACTTATAGTTAAGGTGCTGTTTGTTTTTCTTAAAAAGATAAATGCAGACTATTTTGTTTGTGCTACGCAGACCATGCGACATTGTTATCTGCAGATTTTTTGTTTTCTGAATACGTTTCATTAAAAAACGTCTACGCAAACTCTTCTTGTTGCAAACTTGGCACATCCACTTCTAAGATATTCTAAGGTCTGCAGAGGGTTAAAACATCACACCTTACCAACACCCGCTGTCCACCACAATCACTACCACCCACCATCCACCACCCACCGCTAGGCACGACCACCGTTTTCTTCTTGCAGACTACAGAGGTTTGGTTCACCTCTTCTTCTGCATATGCATGCTGATGTGGTTCACAGACTGCAGATATCTTACGTCTGAAAAAACAAACAGCAGATAAGTTCTTCTTGTCCTACGCTATATTCACATATTGTACTTAGGGGGTGTTTGGGATTGCTTATTTTTCATCAATTTATAACTTATTAACTTTTAAAAAGTAATAAGGTGTTTAGGATTGCTTACATTGTGAGAGAAAAGTTTCATAAGTTACAATTTTATAACTAATTAACTTAATAAAAAGTTATAAGGAAGTAAAATAAGTAATTCTAAAAGCCCCCTTAATAGTAATCCGGTCTCTTTCATGACCACATGTTTGATCACCATTTTTTCCCATGACTTAAAATATAGCCACGGATTTCAGCAATAATACAAGTTAGTTGATTGTAAATGTGGATCCTTCTAAGACTTCGTTACATTAATTTAATATTAAAAAAAATATATTTACACCATTTTGGGAAACTCGTCGCATGAGTTAAGTATTCATAAACTAATTTTTACACTAATAGCGGCAATGGTGGTGGTTTTTTGGGTAACAAGGAATATATAAAATTATTGTTGATTTTTTAATTAAAAAAACAGATACTAATTAATATTTTAATGTCTACATTTTTATCTTGTTATTTCAAGCAATTGCATTACACATCTTTGATAAGTGGGTGGTTTCCGAAAGACTAAAGGGAAAGCTCCAATACAAAAGTTAAGCTTGACAAGATGCTTTATGTATTGTAATGATAATGATATAACTTGTATACCCCACATATACTTTATTTATTTAATGATGTTTACGTTATGCTTCCATTATATTAAAATCAACATGTAGTATTCACTAATCACTATTCAGAAAACAATTTATAATAAAAAAATGGCAATAGATTTTAATAATTACGGATGGATAATAATCAAAACAGATGATATGACTAATGTCACTTTTAACATTCACTTGCGTTGTCAAGTATAATTTTGGTTTAATGGGACGTAATTAGTTACGTATAAAGCTACTTTTAATTTTCTATTAGAGTGAAATTATCATTAAAACGAAACTGAAAGTTAAAAGTATGCTTAAATTATAGTTTAACTATTAATATAATAAAGTATAATATATCAATATTATCTAACAATGTTTGGCACAATGACTTTGTATTAAACATGTATGAGCATGATAAGTATTCGATTATTTGTTAAATACTTTATGGTAACTAACTAATTGCCTGTATGATATAAAAAAAAGCTAGTATGTATGATAAAAAATAAAAATGCTGAAATGGTAGAGTGGGTGAGCGATACGATTTAAAAACGTCTCCCTCCTTTTTTTGTTTTTGTTTTCTTTTTCAGAGGCAGAGGCAGAGGCAGCAGCTATCAGTTGACGTCATAGAAACCGTTTACTTTGATGATGACAAACATACTTTCATTTCATATCACTTCCAACTGTTTCAGCATATTCCCTAATCCAATCAACTACTTTCCATTCTCATACTCTTCTCTTCCACTTCCCACCAATATTATTATTATGGAGATGGATGAAAACCCGGCGGCCTGGCTCTTTGATTATGCCGGCTTGATGGATGATTTCACCGCTCCCCCTGCTGTCGCTTTTACCTGCCCCTCTCCTCCTGCTGCTGTATGGTCAGTTACTTGTCTTTTCATCGGTTTACTTAGATGATTTATTATATATGTTCTCTTTCAATTTCAATCAGGTGGTGTCGTGACAACATACATAGCAAATTAATTGATCCACATCACACAATTTAATTTTGAATTTTTTTTAAATAGAACAAATAAAAGATTTTGATGATAATTTGGGGAATTTTGATCATGTTAACAATTTACGATCCTAGTCGCGTTTGTTTCAAAACCAATCAAATTATGACACGTGGCTTCTTTCTAAAGTTTCAAACTTTTGATTGTTTGAATTGTCATCACTTTGAGACACCTCTAACATCATCAAAGCCACCATGAAATTTCATGACATCTGCAATTTGGGACTTATTTGATGTCAAAACATGCAAATCTACAATGACTGAAGTTGATAGCAAAAAGGTTAAAAAAAAAAAAAGTTAAAACATGAAAATATAAAATGATGAGTAAAGATATAAAGATTCAAATGATAAAGATAGATTTTATTTTGGTATACATGATTGGTCAAGTTTATGGTCTCCTTTACTTAATTTTTTTGTGGTCACTTCCACCAAACACACAACATCACAATCACTAACTAACACAATGATCACCTTGTATTATTGGTATTGGTTTGTTTCTACAGTACCGAGATCGAAGGCTCGTTTATCGATTTTGAAGGCCCTAAGGGGACCGGATCAAGGAAGCGGTAAATATCCTTCCCTTTGTTCTTGAGAGCGTGTTAAGGTGATGTTCGGTTTGTAGTCAAAGATGACTATGGGCATAGAGTTGATAACAAATTTGAATATGTTTGGGTGCGCATGAAGGATGCCCAAATTCATGCTTATAAACGTCACTTCCTCTAAGTTATACTCATAATGCAAATATAGTCAAACTATGGGTGTCAATGATGTTGGTTGGCATGTTGAATCCGAACACAACCCTAACCCAGATACACTTAATGTTGTATAGCCCGAAGACGTTTTGTTTAACCCATTTATAAGCGAGTCAAAAAGGTTGTAATCAAGTTCTAAACATGTTAAAACAGGTTGGAGGGTTGTAGTAAATGGGTTTAACGGGTTGGGGGTACAATGTAAACAAGTCGTGCCCGAGCTCACCTATGCTAAAGCTTGGGTCATGTAACTTAAGATAGCTCAAGCTTGTCTTGTTTAGAGCTCTCATGAGTACTTTCTAAAGCTCGAGCTCGCTTATTATTTATTAATTATCTAAATATTTTATCTATGTGTACTTATAATTTTTTTTATTAATTGGATTGATTTGAGTTTTTCAAGTCAATCTCGAGTAGCTCACAAGCGGCTGGTTTTGTTTACACTACTAGTTGGCAGGTCAACCTTTTAATTATTCAAGTTAAACATGTCAACCGGGATACAACCTATATGTTAAACAGATTAGACAGGTCACAGAAGACAACCAGTTTAGTATGATAACCCAGTTAACACATTTGCAGTTAAATCTTTCAGGCTAAAGTGTGAAACTATCAATGAATGTGGATCTAAAGCCGGCCGCGAGAAAATGCGCAGAGATAGGATGAATGAGAGGCAATTATTCATCACTCTTCACATTTGTTCCTTGTATACCAAGTTAACTTCTGTAATTTGAAATGTTCAATTTGAAATCTATTTTAAAGGTTTATGGAATTGGGCTCGATCTTGGAGCCCGGAAGACCACCAAAAACCTACAAGACCGCCATCCTGAGCGATGCGATTCAAATGATAAAGCATCTACAGGTTGAAGCAGAGAAACTCAATGAGTCAAATGCTGATTTGCATGAAAAAATCAAGGAACTAAAGGTAAAATTTTGTCTTTTACAAATATACAAATTATTAAAGGGTGCTAAATGGGTTGGGCTGACGGGTCCAACCTGAAAATCATGTAAGAAATATGAACCCTGAACACAACACGAATATTCGTGGACTGACACAAGCATCACCTTTATATATTTGCGTATTAATTATTTAAAATTACAAGAGTGCAAATGTATATAAAACACATATATTTTTAAAAAAATTTGCGGCATAAAATATTCATTTTTTTTGGATATAAAACACATTTTTTAAAAGAATTATAAGATAAGACGGGTCAAATGGGTCAACCCCGAACCTCTTGGGTTGACACGAGCAAGACCCGTTTAGCTAATTCTCGGATTGACATGTTTATATTTTGACATTTAAAGCTACAATTTTACAACAAAAAATTGCAAATTTATATAAAAAAATATATATTTTAATTATAAATTTTTTATCAATTTCTATCTCAACTTTTAAACTGTGGCATAAAATTTGATCAATTTAACTTTTGACACAAAACACATTTTTTATAAGAATGGGTCCAACCCAGGACCCATCAGGTTGACACGAACAGAACCTGTTTACTAGTCTGACCCGAACCCGTTATACTAAACCCAAACCCTTTTGGATAGGCTGAGAAGAACGAGCTGCGCGATGAAAAGCAGAGGCTAAAAGTGGAGAAAGAGAAGCTGGAACAACAAGTCAAATCCATCCACGGTGGTCAACCAGGCTATCTGGCCCATCCTGCCGCCATGCGGGCTGCATTTGCTGCACAAGATCAAGCTGTTGGAAGCAAGTTGATGCCTTTTGTTGGGTACCCTAGTGTTGCCATGTGGCAGTTTATGCCATCTTCTGTGGTCGACACAACGCAGGATCACGTCCTTCGTCCTCCGGTTGCATGATCATGTGAGCTCTTTTGGTGTGTTGTCCTGTTTTGTTCCTCCAGTTTATGTGTGATACTATGATACACTTGATTGTTGATCTTCTTGTTGTGGAGTTTGAAGAAGTTTGTGAAGTAATATTTGATATAATGTGAATGCAAATATCATAATTCGGTTTGTAATGAAATAAAGTCATGTTTGTAACTATTAAAGTTTTTACCCATTTACTTATAAGTTTGGTTTTAAATAGTGCATGATAAGGCCAGTAAACAAACCGAACGAATACGAATGGGGCATGTTTGTCTTCATTCGTGTAATTTTAACCGAACAAACGATCGAGCGCGAACAATTAACGAACATGGGTTTCTTGTTTTTGTTTGTTCGTTAAGAAAATAAGCGTGTTCGCGTTTGTTTATGTTCGCTCGTGAATAGTATAAACGAATGGTTAATGAACGTAAATGGACAGACATAAGTCATAACTATCTAAACACCCATTAATAGCTAAATTTTAATGGGTGATATTCTAATTTCATAAAGCTAGACTAACCTGTAATTGGCCTAAATAATTAAATGAATATATAAACAAAATAAACTAACAACCATAAATGAGCGTAGTGAAAGAATGCTCACAAACATAAATACATGAATGAGACATGCAATCATTTTCGTCCATTTAACTAAATGAACAAAAAGTTTTATTCATGTTCGTTCATTTATTAAATAAACGAACATAAAAAAACATCCAGCCAAGCAGTGCGCGAACGGTTCACTGAATGTGTGGTTCGTTTACAGGCATCTACATGAGGCAATCTAAAAGCACCTCGGGCCTTGAACCGGTGTTGCATGTAAGGTCATAGGGGTGTACGTGATTTGGTTTTCGCCCAAAACCGTAGCTACAACTGAACTTTTGGGTAACCGGAGAATGATAACCGATCAAATTCAATTAATCGGTTTTACTCGTTTGTTCGGTTTGATTATGGGTTTGTTTACCGTAAACTAGATTTGGTCTTGAAATATTTGGGCCTGACTAAAATGGCCCAAAATACTGTGTAATTGGGATTGAAATTTTTTAACGAATAAATTATTGGGCGTATACGGACGAATACATATTGGGTCGGTTATATTGGTTCAGTTGCGTCGGCTAATTCGGTAATTTGGTTTTATGCACACCTGTAGTTTCATTTACATCTGGGTCAGGGTCAAATTGGTGTTGACAATGAGACACTTTGTAAATCATATTTAACGCATAAAAACCCAACAAATAATATTTGCGTGTCAACCCAACCTAACCTGTCTAAATCTCACTAAAACAACAACCCCACATTCAACGAATTTTAACAAACAAAACAAAAGATACAAGATTTATATACAGTTAGGTTGGTTTGTTTGTTGTACTGTTTCCATCAGCTTGGTTGTGATACACGTGTCTGAGTCGAATAACACGTGTTCTCTCTCTCTCTCCAGATTCCTTTCCATTTCCTCCATCGCCTGCTGTTGCCTAGGTGGCGGTGGTGTGGTGTGGTGTGGTGTGGTGTTGGTGTTGGTGGAGATGATGTTCCGGCCACCTCTGTCCATTATTCCTTTTTTGTAGACTGAATGAGAGAAATGACTAATGTGGTCTCGCTTGATGTGATGCCCTGGTGTGTCTGTATGTTCCAAATTATTTTTCTATGAAATTTATCCTTTGGATGTATTTCCTTATTAACGATTTTGAATTTAGAAATGATCCTTTATGCAATTTATCATTTTTTTGATGTGTGATATGCAGGCTTTGACTGACATTGGGGTGAACATATTTGGAGCATGATCGCATACACTTAACCATTTTATCGAACAATGAATCGTGTATCGAGCAACAACTATACTTTCTTAAATTTCATCGCCAAAAACTTATGGGAACTGTTCAGGTAATGAATTATTATGGTTTCTATTTGATTTCTTAAATCTGTTATGTCATTGGGTTAAACTGGTCAATGTGTGAACCCATCGATTATTTAAAGTGGTGATGGTCTTTAAAGTCGATGATATTGACTAACCCTCTTTGGTTACTATTTTTGATAGCTTGAATCGATTAAACACCATAATTGGATTAACGGGTCAATGTGTGAACCTGTCGATTACTTCAAAGTTGTGATGGTTTCCTGAGATTTATAAGCGGTGATGTTGCCTGGGCCTCTTTGATTCCTATTTTTGATGGCTTGAATCTGTTAAACAAGTAGTACATATGAAACTGTTGTATACATATTTTTTATGCATACAGATTTATTGAATTTTTATTGTTGTTGTTTAGTAAAATTCCGTAGACTTTTATGCATACAAATTTTTAAGTGTGAAGGAACACAGCAGCATACGCTGATACTACAAAGCAACACCACCTGCAAGTAGCAATGCTTGAACTTGACCATCTTTTGTATATTGTCAACATACACAGACTACTAATGTTGGCATCATCTAAACTGCTTTGTCATTTACACATGGTTAACCACTTTATATGTAGCCTACACCAAATGGTCATAAATAACTAACCATAAATGGCATTTACTGTTGCTTAACATTCATGCAAAAGAAATGCAACAAAATTACACCAAACTCCGCCACACCGCGGCGGGTCATCCACTGACCATGTACGTCCACGGACCATATTTATGATGCTGGCTGAGCCTCTTTGGTTCGTATTTTAATGGCTTGAATGGGTTAAATACCATAACTGGGTTAAATGGTTCAACGCATGTACCTATGGGGTTCAACTGAACACAACCCCTTTAACTAGGCGTGTTCACGGTTAGACCCAAACGTGACCCGAAACCAAAATGTATATTAATTTTGTTTAATATTTGTTTGAATAGCCTTATAATTTTGGTTTAACATTTGTTTGTTTGGGCTAGGGTGGCCCCATTTCGCCTTACCAACCCCAAGGAAACTCCGAATACAGGCCTAGATCGTTTGTACAGACAAACTTAGCCTTTTTGGGTGTTTTGTTTGTTGTGTAGGTTCACAATCTGCATACTTTAGTACTGCATGATTTGGTGACTTTGTTTAAGGCTTATGCATTCAAGTAAATTTGCTAATTATGTGAAATTTGCACAGAGGAGGTAGAATCTATTTGTAATCCATTTATGTGAAATTTGCTTTACATAAATTTGCTAACTTACTAATGCAGGTCAAATTCTTATTAATGCATGTGCGTTTATTTTACCGAGTCTGCCATTTGCTTCAAGTATGGACGACCGAATGCCTCAACATCAGCCCACAAGTCAAAGATTTGAACAAATTGGTACTGGATATACTTAAGTCATCAATCAAAGATGTGAATTTTTAAAGCCGTGCATGAAGATTTGGCCATAGTCAACAGGGGCGAAATTGGAAACCTTATCTGGATAGGCAAAAGGCAGCCACATTTTGTGTAATGTAATATTAGGCATGTTAAGCCTCCACTGCACAAGTGTTTTTGAAATACGCAAAACTTATATTACGGTGTGACGACTAAATACTGAGTAAGATTTATACTATGCTACATTTTGTAGAGAAAAAAGGAGGCAAAAACATTGCCAAACTCTTTGGACAAAAGGAAGTGTTAAGGCATGTGGTGGTAATGTGAACTTAACATACTTTAGTAACCACTCCCAGGCATATGGTGGTAATGTGAACTTTGACATACTTTTGTAATCACTATCGATCTTGAGACTTATAATGTCGTTCTCATCATGACCTGCGCAACGTGCGGGTGATGAAAGGTAGTTATATTACAAAAGGATAGAAATGAAAACAAGTAAAAACCTCAAATACAATATTAATGAATTCTTAAAGGGATAGCAGCATGATCACAAGGAACCCAAAACCGAGCAAAGTTCCAGCAGCCGTCTTCATAGCCGATGATGCTGGCGGTTTTACATTCGTTCCGGGTGGCGTTGGTGAACTAGTTGGAGTTGGTGATGAAGTTGTTGGGGTATTCGGACTTTGTGGTGGTGCAGGTGAAGTGGCTGCCACTACATTAATCTGAACCTTCATTCCTTGGCTGCAATGGTTACTTCTACCGCAGATGAAATAGCGTGTTCCTGCTGCAGCTAGCGGGAATCGGGCCGGGCTAGCTGTGGTGGTTGAAATCGGGCTTCCGGTTCCACATGAATCAAAGTCTGCTTTATTCACCTCAAGAACATCATGGGTTGGACCAAACTGGAAGTCTGCAACCAATAAAATTGTTATGAGTGGTGGCCCGTCAGGCCAACTGCTGACCTATATCTGGAAATACTTTGTAGTGTGAAAAAATAAAAAGGTTATATATGTTTTATTTTGAAACATACCCTGGCAAGAGTATGTTATGGTAATTAAGGGTGGTAAACAAGTTATGCTTGTGGGTTGACACGAACATGGCCCGTTTAACCTTATTTTTTGTTAACTATTGGTACTTCTTTTATTATTTTTCATATTAATACTCAAATTATAAACTTATAACAAAAACTACAAATGTATACAATACAAGTGTGTGCATGGAACTGATATAACCGACATATAACCAAAAAGTAACTGGCATAACTGATCCAAGCTAACCCAACCTAACCTAAAACCGATGATTTGGTTTTTGTTTTCCAAAACCGAATTTTTGGTTCAGTTTTCGGTTTTGCATGTACCAAAAAAATCGACTTTTGTTATTCACTTTATAAATTGTATATTTTACTTTTGAAACTTAAATAATTTACAAAAAATTATTAGATGGTCTAACCAAAGTTTTTTGTCTAAATGTACAATAGTCATCTAAGTCATTAATTAACAACAAAATTTAGGCCAAAGTGTCATACCGAAATTCAATAAACAAACATGTTCGTTCTGACCCAAACCCATTCAGACTAAACTCAAACCCATGAATTTCGTGTTTGTGTCATAACATATATAAAATTGGTACCTAGATTATCGCCTACTGTAAATGTTTGGGATGAAGCCCATGTACCCAGATCAGTGGTCTGGTCCCACCCGCCGTTTTGACCTCCAACAGTGTAGTTAGTCGCCGCTGCCACCTCTAGAAGCATAACCGTAGCCGCCACCCCTAATAACACCCTCATATTAGAAACTTTAGCCATTACTATATTTTCTTGAAAAAAATAAGGCAATTTTCAAGAAAGTGTGTAGTTTTGTATGATATTTTCCATGTATGCAAATGACCATCTATTTATAGAATTATATCACTGGGAAGAACGCATCCGGCCCGAATTGTTAATTGTTTAAAATTTCTTTGAAGGGTTCATTGTTACATTATTCAAATGGGATTAGTTGCAGGTTTGAATTGGATGTCTGGCATGTTTGTGTTGAGTTGACCTTTTCTTGGATATGATTGTTGACTTGGCTTGTGGGAACATGTGTTTGTTGACTAGTTCTTGTTTGTTAATGTAGGCATATTGTATTGCAATATAAGTAAAGAGCAGGTGAACATGATATTATTTAGTTGTTTGGAATCTGTCGAAGCATGAAATGAATCTGACCTGATTCATGACGATGTTTCCACGGATTTTCGAGATGAACGAACCACGTCTTGATCTTCCTCATCAGCTGCTGGTGACCTGCAATGGCTTTTTGGGGGTGTGGAGGTGACTGCTAAGAAATCCTGAGGAATCTCTTGTTTACAGACACAAAAAAGTGGTGGTGGCTCTTATTGAGCATGACCCCTCAATAAGGAGGTGGAGACCTCCTTATATAGAGAGTCTCATGGCCACCATCATGGTACCCTAATGGGCCTAGCCCAGTTAGGGTTACCTCCACAAAACCCCCTCAGCCCAATAACATTGTATTAGTCCATATAATAAAATAAGCCAAACATAATAAATTTAGGGTCGTAAAACCGGGTTTAGTACCATACCCCTACAAACCGGGTCAGATTCATTTCATGCTTAAACAGAATCAAACATGATGACGATGATGATGATGCTGTAGTTTATAATGCCGGCTTGACCGGATGAATAAACCATGCAATGGAGAGCCGGTCAATGTTTGAACCAAGAGATGGCTTGTGCATTTAGATTTTTTTTCTTTTTTCTTTTTGAATGGCGATGCCAATTCAGGCTCAGTGGATGCATTTAGATGATGAATCGTGACGGCTAAAAGTCAGATTTTGAATATTTAATATGGTTTTATGTTGGGTTTAGGTATTGTAATCTTTCAAAGGGTGGTTGGTTTGTTAGAATTCAATGAAACTGAAATCTGAATTCTAGTCTTATCATGTTTGGTTAGGTTAGAACTGAAAATTAAATTCAATAGAAATAGATAGCATGTTTGATAATGGAGTGAGATACATATATATTTGAAGTAAAGATTCAAAATTTCTTCGAAATCGTGAAGAAATTCAACTACATAAGTCAGAATCTCCGACATTTCACCATGGCCACCTTGTTAAGACCGTCGTCACCACCGGTCTTAGGGTGTTTAACTATTCGGTTTAGATTTCCTTGGTTTTTAATATATTTTATGAATTCAAAGTTGGCAAAAATGATTCCTAGTTTGTATGGTTTCTACTTCTAATTGAAAAACCTATATTTTAAAAAGTTGGTTGTTCATTTGGTTTCCTCCGTTTTGTGATGAGCTATATGTTTAATTTGCTATACAAATAGAAAGGACTAGCGGCAGAGCTTGTTGTCTGTTTGCAATCTATTTTAATGTAAAATCAAGTCATGAATATATGTTATCTTACTAAATTTAGATTCAGTAAAGTAAATCTGAAATCCTGAATTGAGTTTTCTAAAGCCAATTTGGTTTTTAGTTTGAAACCCGATTATTGAACACCTCTAACCACCACCAGTCCCAGTAAGTGGCCTAGTTGGCCGGTGGTGTCGGCTCAAAGCACACAAATATTCTGTGTTCCCGAGTTAACTTAACGAAAAAGAAAAGAAAGGAAAGGAAAACTTTCTTTTCTTTTCCTTTCTTTTTACACATCATATCTCTTTTCAATTCTTTCCATGTTGGAAAGAAAACTTCACCCTTTAAAACCTCACATTTCCCCTCCTTTTCCTTTCCTTTCTCCCCTTAAATGAAAACTTGGGAACACAAAGTTTTTAACTTTCCATTCCTTTCTTTCAAAATAAAAAACTTAGGAACACACTTACCTCTATCTTTCCATCCTTTTCCTTTCCTTTCTCTCCTTAAGTGGAACTCAGGAACACAACGTAAATAAGCTGGTAGAAATAAAGGGCATGAACTTACATTAGATGTCTACATCTCCAATTGTGAGCTGCCGGTTGCCAAAGCCTCACAAGTCATGAACACAAAAAATCCAAAAAGTGTATGTTTTATTTATACGAATGGTACTATACAACTCAATTGTACTTCTTTCCTTAACCATATGTACTTCAAGTACAATTTTCCTAGTCAACATGTATGGAGGGATTTCTCTTATAACACATGCCTTTGATAAAAATATTTTGACACATGGAAAATGAAAATGCATAAGATGAATATGTCGTGTGTAAATTGTTTCATAATATTTTTTAAGTATATATTATGCCTTAAATATTGATGTAAATCGTATCAGGTTATAGAATAAATATGAATGCATTAAATAGTTTATCAATTCATCCTGTCAATTTGAGAGGAGCGGAAACACGACCCCATTCCTTTTGATACCACTATCACTTGTCTCCTTGTGGTGTCGTCCCTTATCTACACCAACCACCCTAATTGCATGTCTATATGGATGGTTCTGTGGTAAGGTGACGTTGTCGTATGATCCGAACTTTTCAAACACTTTCCACTGTTTACTCATTAATCGCGTTTGATGCTTATAGTAGATTAATAACCTATGTAACTTCAAAAGTCACAAATGAACAATTAGTCCGATAGATCTTTGAGTTTGTTTATTTTATCAACCTCCCACCTGGAGACTCTTTTTTGCATTTGCCAGATGCCTTCCGATTTAGATGAGGACAATATGATTCAAACAATTAAATTTAGGTTACTTTAGGTATTTAATACAACTTTTTTTAAAAAAAAATGAGTAATATATGTTTCTCAAGAAGCATAATGTCTTTTTCTTTTTAACTTTCTTTTAATAATAATGTATGAAAATGAGTTGGAGCATTATCAATAGGGGGATCTTGGATGTTTATAAGGAGAGAGAATAGGATGTGAATGAGAAAGTGTATGATATGGAGGAGAGAGGATGTGGTGAGATTTTTAATGAAAATTTTAATAAGACCGTCCGTAGTCGCCTCGTTATCCGCTGTTTTCACCCTAAACGCCGGGGAAACACCCCCTCCCCCCACCCACCACCACCAAGCGTTTTGGGTTGATTTTTTTGGTCTAGTGTTTATTATATAACGATGGGTTGCACGAATTTTGAAACTTGCCCTAAAAACAATTTTTTTTCTATATAATTCATCAATTTCCCAATCAAAACTAATGTTTTTATAAAATTATCTTCTCATATTCTATACGCAACCAACTCTCTACAAAATCAAACCTACAAATTATCCCACGACTATATACAACCATTTTTTTGGGATCGACCAACAAGCCGATGACGACACGGAGGAAAAGGCGATTACGAGTGCGGTTTTGCTCACGACAAATTATATGAGTTCTCTCTATTCTCCTCCACCCCTGGTTACGAAAAGAGCATATAGTGAACGAGACCGTTTGGCCGCAAACGCTCGTTTGATGGCAGATTACTTCGATGAGTCGCCGAGATACAAGAACCTGAAGATTTTTAGGCATCGATTTCGGATGTCTAAACATTTATTTTTGCGCATTGCCAAAGATTTGGAGCACTAGTTTGATTACTTTATGAAAAAAACCGCACAGTCAAGGGACGCTAGGATTCATCGCAATCCAAAAGATTACTTCGATTATACGCGTGCTCGCCTACGGAAACACGACCGCCATACGAGTACTTAAAGATGGCCGATAAAAGAACCCGAGACACCTTGGAGTTTTTCTGCTACGGTATATTTCGATTTTTTAAAAAATATATATCACTTGTAGTTTTTTTTAAATTGATTTTAATTAATTATATTATATGGGAATAATAAAGATGCATGCTCCAAAATGCCCAATTGTAACAATCTACAACGAATTTACGAGGCACATGCAATGGTGCATGGTTTACCCGACATGGTCAGGAGTATAGATTGTATGCACTGGGAATGGCTAATTATTCAACCGCATGGCGAGATCAATACACACGAGGTGACCAAAAAGGACCAACAATCAGTCTTTAATGCTTCATACGACCTTTGGATTTGGTTGGCGTTCTTTGGTGTCTCCGATTCCAACAATGGCATAAACGTCTTGGAACAATCAGCTGTGATGGAGGGTTACATCTGTAATACTATTCTCGTCACTTTGTTTTAGGCTAACGATAACTACTACCGCACGGTTACTATTTGGGTGATGGGATATACCTGGAGTATGCGATGATCGTGAAAAAGTTTTAGAGATCCGATCAATGAAAAAAGAGATTATTTTACGAAAGTGCAAGAGTCTTCGTAAAAGGACTTCAAGAGGTGTTTGGGGGTTCTTCAACAACGTTGGTATTTTGTTAAAAATCCATGTTGTCTATGGTCGTTGGAAAGAATGAAAAGTGTTATGTATACGTGTATCATATTGCATAACATGATCATCGAAAATGACGGGAGAGCAATATGTCCAGCTTTCATATACCGGGCAATGATCCACTAACTCCATCAACTTTGGAGCAGAGACTAGAAAACATGTATTTCGTGTTTTCAAAAGAAATACATAACGCTCTTATGGCGGATTTGGTCCAACATGCTTGGATATTTCAGCGTATTCCGGGTGAAAATGAAGACAGGGGCAACGATGAACGATGAAGACGAAGACGAGTTCAATGATGAAGTCGAAGACGACGGCGACGGTGCTAATGAAGACTAAGTCGAGGACAACGGTGCCGGTGCTAATGAAGGGAAGACGATGGAGCCGAGTAGTTTTTTTTTTTAATTTAGTGTCATGTTTATTTATTTAATGAAATATTATTTGTTTAGTTTTAATTAAAAAAAAATAGAAATGCAAAAAAGAAAAAGTGATTGAGTAATGATTGCTGCAAAATTATGACTACACCCTCGCTTTCGCAAAATGTTAAGATTCTAATTGGGTGTCATATGGCTTGAAATGCTTATAGGTAGGACATTATGACTACACAAGATCTAATAATGTTTTTGTGAGATGAGTAGGAAAAGAGATGGAGAGACGAATAGAGAAGAAATAGGATATTATTGTGGAGCCAAATGTAAAATTGCATATAAAAACACTTCAAAATATTCCATGTATCGGAGATGATCTTAGAAATTAGAATAGACAAAATTGTACATTTTCTTTAACACCAACAATCACTTTGTTGCCAACATTATCATTAGTGTCTCTATCATCATTATCGTGACTCGTCGTTGCTATACACGCAGGGAAAGCCTCCCAATGGTAAAGTACCCCGCCTGTTCCCGCAGTTGCGGATACAAGCCATCAGGGAAGGCTACCCGCAGACAGCAGGGCTACACGCACAAGACACTAGATACTTCAGTAGTCACATGAAGGAATGAGCAAGGCGGGAACAATCCCGCCTAAATGAGCCAGTCTGTATGATTCTGAAAGATCTTTTGTACTATACCTACCAAGGTATGGATAGGACAGACGATCTGACCAGAACAGCCCATGAGCCAATCACAGGGTGACAGCTCACCGACAACAGTGCGAGGAGGAGCACCCTCTAGTACTGTTTGTCACTATTAGCCGCTGCCTACTCACCAACCCTTACTGTGGGGCATGCGCAGCTTACAGTTGGTGGAATAGTGTTACTGTTGGCCGTAACCTATTCACCAACCAGCATGGCCTGCGTACAATCCACAGTAGGTGGGACGTGCATAGTCTACAGTTGGTGGAATAGTGCAGCCGACTTTGTTACTGTTGGCCGTAACCTACCCACCAACCAGTATGGCCTGTGCATAGTCCACTGTTGGTAGAACAGGAATACTATTCAGCCGGCTGTACCTTCTAGGAAACCTACCTTCGGCTATAAATACTCCAACATCTTGGAATGGTAAGATCATCTGCTATCCAGTTATCTAGCAATCTCTTAATATACACTTATATTCAGAGCAACCTAGTCTGATTCTCACGCCGGAGGGTGGTCACAAGGAGGAACCCCCCCTTCTCAGTGACGAGCTTACGGTGTTTGTTTTGCAGGTCTCCTGAAGAACAGCCTTCTCAGCTAGATCTCATCCGTGGGAAACATTACTTAACCCCCAGATTATCTATAATCTGTACCGGGTCACTTAGTGTTTCTTCATTGGCGCCATCCGTGCATAAAGCTAGAACTATTTTAGTTTTTTCACAATTTCTGAAGAAATGGTTAACGTTACTCCGGTCCAAAGGCCTGTAACCGACCAAGAAACCCCGATAACAACCCCAGCAACTGGGGGGAACACCGGCGGTTATACAATCCTTACGAACACTACCCCGACTACCCAAGCCGGGGCAAGTGCAGTAAATATTCCACTGGGGGTCCCTCGCCAAACACTAGATCAAGTGAAGGCGTGGGCCGAAGCACGGCAAAGAGAATTCCAAGCCGAATTGGATGAACGCTTGCGTTCAGCTCAACAGGCCGACGAATTCGGCAGTACTCGCCAACACCTCAATATGAGCAGTGACTGCGAGTACTCAGAAGACGAGTTGGAGTCCGATACCGACGCGAACCCTCGCCATAAGGCGAAAGGGAAGCGTAAGGAAACGGACGTCCAACCAAAAAGGAATTTTGGGGAAGCTTTTAAACCAATCGCGGAGAGAAACCCGCGTGACTTCTCTAAAACCTTTAGACCAACTGCTACAAATGCAGGAAAGTCAAAATTCGCAAGGGACATTGCGGAAGCAATCGCCCCGAGAAGTGCCAAACAAATGTCCAACATTGGCACTTATGATGGTCTATCCGACCCAGACGACCATTTGAACAGGTTCATTGCGGGGGCTACCGTCAGCAACTGGACGGAACCCACGTGGTGCTACATGTTCCAAATGACTCTGGTCGGAGCGGCCAGGGCATGGTTCGATCGTTTACCGATCCACCACATATATGACTGGGCGGACTTTCAGAACAAGTTCAGCCAGCACTTCAGCCAACAGAGGAAGTACACTGAAGAGCAGTGGACGATCCTCAACTGCGTGAGAGAGGAGGATGAATCTTTACTGGACTTCATCACTCGCTTCAACTCCAAAAAGCTTAGTCTCGGCAACATAAGTGAGGATCTGGTTCGCGCCGCCTTCATCCAAGGCGCCGAATACCCAGAACTTATCCGCACATTGACGGGTAAGGATGGCATGCCATCAACTTGGGATGCCATCATGACGGCGGCAAAGCGCTTTGCCGAGACGGAAAAGCAACTGGGAAGGGATCTTCCCCAGAGTACACACCTCTACACGCAGAGGACAAGAGAGAACAATGTCCGGATCGCCCGGCAGAACAAAAAGAGGAGGCTAGGTATTTGGCAGTCAAGGGTAAACTTTGACACCTCATCCAGCTCTCGCCCTCTTGTTGGCGGAAGGGATAACACACACCCTTCAAACCGAAAACACCGGTGGACGCCACTCACGAAGAGCGTCACGGAGATATTTGCCACGGAAAAATTGCCATGGCCAAAAGCCCCATTGATCCGGCAGAAACCTAATGCGGATCAAAGCAAATCCTGTGATTTCCACGGGACAAAGGGTCATGGTACTGAAGAGTGCACATCCTTGAAGGATATTATTGAGACATTTGTCAAGGATGGAAGACTTGCACATCTCGTGGCATCAATCAGGAAGGGAGGAAGGAATGACAACCGGTACAGAGGTAACGGACGAAAGCCCGTCGACATCAGCATCAACATGGTTCATGGTAAGGTCAGAGGAAGAAAGAGGCGAGTGACAGAACCATGCGCGTGGAAGGAAGCTGAGGTGCGCTTCCCGCGAGTGCCAGGAGGCCCCAGCAAAGAAGGCCCCATCGTCATCAGAAGCCAGCTGGGGCATTACATCACTTCCCGCACTCTTGCTGACAACGGCGCTTCGTCGACAGTGATGTACAGGCAGTTCTTTGATAAGCTGGATGATGAAGATAAAGAACGCTTGGAAACGGTCTACGCTTCAATGGAAGGGTTTGACGGCAGTACAGAAACCCCCCTGGGTATCCTATCTTTCCCCGTTACTCTTACTGATGGGAATCATTCACGCACAGAGGACGTGGATTTTGTCGTGATGAAAAAGCCACACCACACGTACGACATCCTATTCGGAAGAGACGGGATGGCAAGATTCAATGCCGTGGTATCTTCAGTCCACGGCATGATGGGATGGCCAACAGCTGAGGGTGTAGCGATGATCTCTGGCATTCCCCAGTTATGCATTGCATCTGTCTCATCTAAACCCAAACCGAAAAAGGCTAAACCAACCATCACTGAACCGGAAAAATGGGCCTTCAATGGCAAATACCCCGACCAGGCCGTTACCATTGGACCAACAATCGTTGATCCCACCCGCACATTATTCAAACGCTTACTGCAGAAAAACGCTGACATCTTTGCGTGGGCACCAGCTGACATGACTGGTGTACCCCGAAGTAAGGCGGAGCATAAGCTCAAGTGCGATCCGGCTGTTACGCCAGTCGTACAAAAGCGCAGAGTAATGGGGCCTGAACAAACTAACGCGTGTAGAACCCAAGTCAAGGAACTCCTTGACGCAGGCATCGTACGCGTTAGTAGATATCAAACATGGGTTGCAAATCCCGTAATGGTACCGAAGAATGACAAACAATGGCGCATGTGCATAGATTTCAAAGATTTGAACAAAGCATGCCCCAAAGATTGTTATCCGTTACCAGAAATTGATCTCAAGGTGGATTCGTTGGCACCATTTCGCCTTAAATGCTTCTTGGATGCGTATAAGGGGTACCACCAAATCCACATGGCCATAGATGACCAGGACAAAACCGCATTTCGGACGCCCGATGGTACATTTTGTTATAAAATGATGCCATTCGGACTTAAGAATGCAGGGTCCACGTACCAACGACTAATGGACAAAGAGTTTCATGCCCAAATCGGGAGAAACTTGGAAGTCTATATGGATGATTTGGTCATCAAAAGCCTCGAGCCAGAAGCGATGTTGAAAGACATTGAAGAAACTTTCAACACGCTCCGAAAAATAAACATGAAGCTCAACCCGAGCAAGTGTTCATTTGGGATGGAAGAAGGGAAGTTCTTGGGAGTCATTGTTACTAAAGATGGCTTCAGAGCGAACCCTGAAAAGGTCGAAGCCATTGTTAAAATGGAATCACCTACCACCATCAAACAGGCTCAGACACTGAATGGACGACTAGTCGCACTTAATCGCTTCTTGGCAAACCATGCGGATAAGTCGTTTCCTTTCGTGTCAACATTGAGAAACTGCTTGAAGAAAACGCACTTCCGCTGGACACCAGAAGCGGAAGCAGCTTTTCAGGAGATTCGGTCACGCTTGATCGAACTTCCAACACTTACAGCACCACAAGCAGGAGAGGAGTTAATCCTATACCTTTCCGCAACAGATAGAGCAACCGGGGCAGTCCTGCTAGTAGAACGAAAGGGCATCCAGATGCCAATCTATTATGTTAGCCGTGTACTAACAGACGTAGAAACCCGGTACTCTACCCTCGAAAAATTAGTCTTAGCACTTATACACGCTTCACGCAGGTTAAGACGATATTTCCAGGGTCACCCAATTACCATTCTCACCAACTTCAAACTCTCAAACGTTCTAGGCAAACCCGAATTATCGGGACGTCTAGCCAAATGGGCAATTGAATTGGGAGAATATGCAATTAAGTACAAGCCAAGACCAGCCATAAAAGGCCAGGTCCTGGCCGATTTTATTGCAGAAGTCCCCGCTTCGCGGGAGAAAGAGTGCCAGGAGGAGGCTCAACCCTCCCCAGCACAGGACATCAATGATGTCTGGCGACTCTACACTGATGGAGCCGCCAGTAACGAGGGTTCAGGCGCAGGGTTAAAATTAACCAACCCAGCAGGCCAAGAATATACTTACGCTATTCGGTTGGATTTTCCAAGTACGAATAACGAAGCCGAATACGAAGCATTCTTGGCCGGTTTGAGAATTGCGCGTAAGATGGGAGTGAAAAACTTGGAAGCCCACGTGGATTCCATGCTGGTGGCCAACCAAATAAATGGGACGTACACGGCTGTGAACGACACAATGGCCCTGTACCTCGCCCAGGCAAAAACCCTCATGCGTGATTTAATGATTGTAAAGTCATACACGTCAAGCGCAGCGAAAACAAATCTGCGGATGCGTTAAGCAAGCTTGCGTCACTAGCCTTCACCCATTTGGGAAAGGACATCCGCATTGAACTCCTCGAAGCACCATCAGTCCCGCACAAGGAAATTTGTGTCATCCAAACCGGTACAGAAACGTGGATGACACCGATAATAAACCTTGCAGCAGGAACACTACCAGAGTCAAAAACACAGGCAAGAAAACTACGCTGTAAAGCACTAAATTATCAACTTGTCAATGACATCCTTTACAGACGTAACTTTCTTGGCCCACTCTTAAGATGCGTGGACAACCAAGATGCTGATTACCTCCTAAGAGAAGTACACGAAGGCATCTGTGGGGTACACGCAGGTCCCCGCGCTGTTGTAGCCAAGCTAAACAACGCGGGATACTTTTGGCCGGGGATGCATACGGATGCACTGGCATACATCAGAAAATGCAGGTCTTGCCAGCTTTACCCACCCAACACGCACCGCCCGAAGAATGAACTTGTTCCAGTCACTTCTTCATGGCCATTTCAGAAATGGGCCATCGATGTGACAGGCCCATTTCCCACGGCAGCAGGAAATGTTCAGTTCCTAGTGGTAGCCATCGACTACTTCACCAAGTGGATAGAAGCAAAACCTTTAGCCCAAACAACCGCAAAACATATCAAAAAATTTATTTGGGAATTTATTATTTGTCGTTTTGGACTTCCACAGAATTTGGTGAGCGATAACGGCACCAACTTTGCTGACAAGAAGCTACAACAGTGGCTAAAAGAACTTCAAATCACCCACACCTTTACCTCAGTGGCACACCCGCAAGGTAATGGTGAGGTGGAAAGAGCAAACAAGAGCATCGTCGATGGCATAAAGAAAAGACTCTTGAAACACAGATCCGGCTGGGTGGACGAGCTTCCGCACGTCCTTTGGGCAAACATAACGCTGAAGAAGGCCAGTACGGGAGAAACCCCGTTCAGTCTCACTTATGGCACTGAAGCCATGGTCCCAGTCGAAATTGGTTTACCCTCACCAAGGGTCTTGATCCAGCCAGAAGACAATGATGCGGAAAGACGGTTAGACCTTATGCTAGCCGAGGAACGCAGAGACTTAGCCGCAGTGCGTGAAGAGAACTACAAACGACAAATGCAAAAGTACTACAACACGCGGGTAAAACTCTGCAACTTCAAGATAGGAGACTACATACTGCGTAACAACGAGGCTTCAAACCAAGAGCGCCCGGGAAAGCTGGCCCCGGTTTGGGAAGGGCCATACATTATCAAAGAAGTCCTGGGAAAGGGCGCATACCGGCTCGAGAGGCTCGATGGCACTCCCATCCCAAGAACATGGAATGGAGCTCAATTACGCAAATGTTATATGTAGATCAATTCCAAAACTTGTAAAGAAAAGGCCTAGAGCCACTTCTAATGGAAATGATTCTCCTTTCATAATGTGTTTACCTTTATCCTTATGAACTTCCCACTAGTGCCGGTATTTACCGCATAAACGGGGAGAAGTAAGTCGTTACGTGTGTAAGGCGGCAAAACCCGCATAAACACAACGTTAAGGGAAACCTACACGCATGTATGATGTAAGTAAAGTTTAGCCATCCTTGTAAGTGCAAGTGACGGTCCTACCCGCACAATCACGAACAAAGAAGCAAAACTTCAACCTATCATCTACCACGTTCAAAGGTTATCCTAAAAAAAAAAAAAAAAAAAAAATGAGGAAAACCTACACGCAGGTCAGATATGGGTAAAGTTTAGCCATCCTACTAAGTGCAAGTGACGGTCATACCCGCACAATCACGAAAGAGGAAGCAAAACTTCACACCTATTATCTACCACGTTCAAAGGTTAACTTATCCTCAAATAAGGTAAACCTACACGCAGGTCAGATGGTAAAGTTTAGCCATCCTACTACGTGCAAGTGACGGTCCTACCCGCACAATCACGGAAGAGGAAGCAAAACTTCACACCTATCTACCACGTTCAAAGGTTAACTTATCCTCAAATAAGGTAAACCTACACGCAGGTCAGATGGTAAAGTTTAGCCATCCTACTACGTGCAAGTGACGGTCCTACCCGCACAATCACGGAAGAGGAAGCAAAACTTCACACCTATCTACCACGTTCAAAGGTTAACTTATTCCAAACACTTGGAAAATTGCTGATTTAAACTTAAGTATGTAAGTCATATAACGTTTATAAAGCAAGGAATCCAATGAATCAAGCGGTCTTAGCCGCGCAAAGATTTACATTTCATAAATATTCGTTACAAGAATGGCCGGGTAACTACCCGCCTACAAGAAAGTAAATCTATACAAACTAAATCTATCCTAGTAACGGGAAGGGATCTTCAGGATCAGGCTTCAGGGCCACTTCCACTTGGACCAGCGCCGTCAGTAGAGCGTGGCTGTTCAAGATAAGCCTTAAGGATAGGTAGCCCGTCATCAGCAGCAGCAATTTCATTCACCTTCTCCACCACCGGATGCGGGAAGGCGGCGTATTGATTTACTGCTTGGTCATATATGGCTTCAGTATCTACATTGTACAAAGGGAAGTTGGATGGCGGGACGCCTTTCTCAACAAACCCTAGACCAAGCAGGAAGCCGACCCGTTCCCCATCCTCGTGAGAAGCGTTGAGGGCTGCGCTCATTGCATCGTCGTAAGATGTCTCTGAAAAGACCCGATGCACAACCTGCATAAGAAAATATACAAGTGTCAACACCCTATCTACAAAGAAAAGCGTGAAGACATGAAGATAGACTTACCTGAGACAACGCTTCTCGAAGAAGCCATTCCTTGGCAACCAGAGCTTCTTTAAGGGCGGCTTGAGCTTGGGTGCAGGCGCGTTCGGCTTCGCTTTTGTTAAGGTTGGCAAGTAGCACTTCCTTTGCGGCAGCCTCTTCGACGCCCTTAAGCTTCCGCTCTGTATGGTCAAGCACGCCCCTCTGGTCCAAGATCTCCTGGAGCTTCTTGGCATCTTCCATCGCCAAGGCATCATGAGCGCGTTGGAGAGCCTCTAATTTGGCCTTGAGCTCCTCGTTCTCCACGCGTAAAGGCTCAGCAACGGCTTCAGCCTTGGTGGCCCTCTCGGTCGCGTTCCTCGCAGTCTCCTTAGCTAGCCGAAGCTGTTCGTTAACAGCTTGGGCAGCCTTGGAGCGGGCCTCGAGTCGCGCTTGAACCGCAACCTCGAGGGCCTTGAAGGCCTTCTCCTTCTCCGCAGCAGCTGCGGACAGCTTTTGGTTCTCCTCCCGAAGAGCCCGCGCTTGGGATACTTCCTTGGCGCGAGCTGCTTTCAACTTGTCATTTTCACGACAAAGCAGCTCGACGCGCGGCTGCATCCGGGCTTGGAGAACTCGAAGCTCGTTGGTTAGCCTACCCTCCTGGTAGCTAGCCATGGCTTCCCCCAACGCACCATGGGGAGCAGCGTGGCGAGCCCATTCCACGCACTCCACAGGGGTACGAAGGGTTGTTCCTCGGCGTATGTTCCATCGAGGAACATACACTTCATTGGAATCCGAAACTGCAGAAGACAAAAAACAGTTAGGAAAAGATGATAAAATATATAAGTAAAGAAGGGCCAAAGGAACCCTACGCACCTGTAGGGTCAATTACAGGCCGATAGCCGCCGAACCCATCACCTGAACCCAATGGAAATCCATCCAAGAGGTCAGGCAGATGGGAAGGTGGCGGAAAGATGCGAGAAGCCCCACGCGTACCTGAAGGACCGGCCGTCGTTGCCGATGACGGGGGCATGGTAGCAGCCGCCGTAGTCGCCGCCACGGTCGCTGCCGCAGAATCCGCGGCAAAAGTAACCGCCGGCTCTGTGAAGGATGCTGTAAAAATTGCACTCACAGCCGGCGGTGACGTCATCTCGGCTGGAACAGTCGGCTCAGAATGAGCAACTGAACCAGCGGAAGCAGGCGCAGGCGCCTGGGTCGACGCCTCAGGTAGGCTGACCAAGCCTACCGTCATTGGCGGAGAGGTTGTACTCGGCCCCTCACCCTGGAATGCGCCAACATCCACACCTGCGTAAAGAAGAAAAGTGGTAAAAAAACTTGAAGATTAAACTACGAAGATAAAAGCTAAGAGAGTTGTACTTACAGGGTTTCTTCAGCTTGAACGTACGGACGGGCGGGGACGAACCCGATGGAGCCGGTCTCTTGATGCCGGTCACCGTCGTCGTCATTGGTTCTCCAGAGGTAACAGTCGTAGCCTCCGGAACAATGGTCTTCTCACCACCAGGCTTCCCCCCCGCCTCTTCACTATCTGACTCAGTGTCAGATAGGAGCACTGGATCGGCTGTGGAGGCCGCCTTCTCCTTCCCTTTCCCGCCGGCAGCCCGCTTCTTCCACACTAACGAAGGACCATCTGCGGATTCCTCAGAAGAAGACAGGGTGTAAGGAATTCCAGCAACGGGTACAGCACTGAGGGGTGGAGGAGAGAATAACGCCTTACCTGGCCGCCGGTGGCTCAGGATCTCGTGGCCCAGCGGATAAACCTCCACAAACCGATCCGCTGTTTGCTCCAGGATGGGCAACTCGTTCTCATCAAGAGCACGAGTACCCATCCGCACAGGATCGTCAGCTTCCCGCGGGTACAGGAGCGACTCCAAATTGTTCCCCTCTGAAAGAAAAGAAACAATTAGAAGACAAACTCATATCAGCAAGAAAGACAAGACATACCATAAGGAGTAGAGTTCAAACCGTATTCGAGAAGGATGGGAACCTGAGACGCCTCCTTCCACACCCGGCTCATCCCCAGCATCACCATCCCGGACTCCGCAAACCGGTAAACCGGAGATTGGACTAGGGATATCTTCGAGACCCATTCCGCCTCCTGGTAGTTGGGGGCGTGAAGGCTCGGAATTGCTTGGCCATTTTTAAACTTCATGGCAAGGGGGACGGCGCGGGCGGATATGTAGAAGAACTCCCGCTTCCACGATCGGAGACTGCGCTCGGTCGCACAAATCTTTAAACCCTTGATACGGGTTGTCAGGGTGTACCACCCCTGGATGCACCTCCAAGTATAAAAGGTCATCAGGCGGTCCACATGGGGCTCGATGCCCAGAATCCGGCACACCCACTCGAAGTGGCGAATCTTGGCGACCGCCATAGGGTGCAGCTCGGTCAAATGAACACCGTGCCTCTCAAGGACACGGTAAACAAACTTTGTCAACGGGAACCTAAGATTCCCATAGACAAAGAATGCTGCATAAACCCCGATCTTGCCTCTGGGGGCATCGTACACGGTCTGGTGGGATTCAGGAAACTCAGGCTCGAGAGGATCGAGCATGAACTTCCTAACAACATACCGGTACTGATCGCCGGGCAGAGCACACTGGCACTCGCCAGCAGTACTCCTATCATCGGTCGTAGGCTCGAAATCATGTGAAGACATCTTGCAAAAGGAAGAAGAAAACGATTTCAGGGGAATGCTCGACTAATTAGAGTATTCACCGGAAATCGCTGTAAAGATGAAGAGAAAATGTGAAAGTATGAATTGGAAAGGATCCTCCACCCCCTTTATATACTAATCGCAATTAATGCGGTGAATTTAATGCGGAGGAGAGAGAAATTGAAGGTGCAATGAAACTATGACGCGTGGCAAAAAGCAACCTGGCAACAGCTGTCAAAAGGACGCGTGCCAGTAATTTGGCGGCCACGCGCCCGAAAAATCGCGCCCACGCGCCTGAAAAAGCGTCTGGAATGACCATGTACTGTCACGTCACCATAACTTCCTGCACGTCCTGACACAGTCAGAAGAAACCGTCGCACGACGTTTCAGATGTTTGGACTGTTCTTATCCTTACCAACCTTTCGAATTTCAAAATTCAAAATTCAAAAAGATTCAAAAGTAAGCGGGAAAATACCCCTTACCTTGGCAACCAAGTAACCATAAGACGGATGCGGGTACAGTGTTAAGGCAAAACCCTTCACATACCTAGCACCCTCAGGGAATTGAAGCCAAGAAAACCCCGGCAACAAAGTAACTATAAGGCGGGTGCGGGTACAGTGTTAAGGCAAAACCCTTCACATACCTAGCACCCGCAGGGAATTGACGCCAGGGGTACCTTGAAAGTAAAGTAACTGTAAGACGAGCGCGGGTACAGTGTTAAGGCAAAACCCTTCACATACCTAGCGCTCCGCAGGGAATTGAAACCAAGAAGGATCTTTTGGGCAATGCTTGTGGAAACGGAAATAACATCCCTGCATAGCGGGAACGTCGAGAACTACATTGTTTTGAGGCTCCAGGATGGAATTTGTGGTTTAAACATAATTGATCACTATGTTCAAAACCACTAAAACCTCAAGGAGAATCCCCACAAGTGAGACTCAACGCTCCTGACTTGCGAGAAGGTTACATACCTACCCGCATCATACCCAAAGATCAAGCAAAAAAATCGGGAATTTTTGCAAGTGACATTAGGAAATCCGCGGGAAGAATCCCCAAGGAGAACCTTAAAACTAAAAACCTTTTCAAAACCCCTTGCTTAAAGTCCAAAAGTTCACCTCACTTTATTGAACATTCATGAGAAGAACATTGGACTGGGGGGACTTGAAGAGGTAGGTCCCAGCAGAGCCCAGTTGGTCCCGCAAGACTCACCTTGAACAGGGACGTCTGCGCAAAGGCCATCTGCTCCCGCAGGACCCACCATGCTCAGAGAACCTTACGCGCAGTACGCAAGCTGTACACGCAGGGAAAGCCTCCCAATGGTAAAGTACCCCGCCTGTTCCCGCAGTTGCGGATACAAGCCATCAGGGAAGGCTACCCGCAGACAGCAGGGCTACACGCACAAGACACTAGATACTTCAGTAGTCACATGAAGGAATGAGCAAGGCGGGAACAATCCCGCCTAAATGAGCCAGTCTGTATGATTCTGAAAGATCTTTTGTACTATACCTACCAAGGTATGGATAGGACAGACGATCTGACCAGAACAGCCCATGAGCCAATCACAGGGTGACAGCTCACCGACAACAGTGCGAGGAGGAGCACCCTCTAGTACTGTTTGTCACTATTAGCCGCTGCCTACTCACCAACCCTTACTGTGGGGCATGCGCAGCCTACAGTTGGTGGAATAGTGTTACTGTTGGCCGTAACCTATTCACCAACCAGCATGGCCTGCGTACAATCCACAGTAGGTGGGACGTGCATAGTCTACAGTTGGTGGAATAGTGCAGCCGACTTTGTTACTGTTGGCCGTAACCTACCCACCAACCAGTATGGCCTGTGCATAGTCCACTGTTGGTAGAACAGGAATACTATTCAGCCGGCTGTACCTTCTAGGAAACCTACCTTCGGCTATAAATACTCCAACATCTTGGAATGGTAAGATCATCTGCTATCCAGTTATCTAGCAATCTCTTAATATACACTTATATTCAGAGCAACCTAGTCTGATTCTCACGCCGGAGGGTGGTCACAAGGAGGAACCCCCCCCTTCTCAGTGACGAGCTTACGGTGTTTGTTTTGCAGGTCTCCTGAAGAACAGCCTTCTCAGCTAGATCTCATCCGTGGGAAACATTACTTAACCCCCAGATTATCTATAATCTGTACCGGGTCACTTAGTGTTTCTTCAATGTCTAATGTGACCACCCAGCTGGTACCACCTCCCCCTATTGCTCGACATTGGTGCCACATCCTCAATGCCGTCGACACCACTACTGCTACCGGTTGTTGCACTAGCCATATAAAGTCAAATACATCATAGATCATACTCCGACCCAACTCACTTTTACCGAACCTATATAATCCATTTCTAAAAACTTTTTTTTTGAAAAGTTGTCATGGAATAAAAAAAATCGGGCTTCGAACAAAATACTCAGAGCTGAAAAAAGTATTTACGTCAATAAGAGAGGATTCTTAATCCACTCATCCCAAGCGACTCTAGCTTTGCGATTTCTACTAGTGTACCTTAAATACCAGTGTACCATAAAAAAGAATAATGAACAATATTCTCGAAAATCTCTTACATACCATAATGGTATTTCCCTTACATATTTTATTATTATTATTATTATTAGCTTTTATATTGCGGTTAAACTGTGACCTTATTATTAATATTATTATAATTAGTAGTAGTTTTTTATATAACTGTTAAACTTTGATTTCCTTTTTTTGCTTCATACACATGTTCTTAGAGCCGAGGGTCTCTCTGGAAGCCACCTCTTTATTCCTTTGGATAGAGGTACGGTGTGCCTACATCCCACCCTCCCCAGACCCTACCTATAGCTCTGCTGTCGGTGGGATTTTACTGGGTATGATTGATTGATTGATTGATTCTCGAAAATCTCTCCGTTTCCAACTTTGTTTGGCTTAAAACAATCTTATTTTTAAATCTTCAAATTAAGAGTCCACCAAGTTGTAAAGTAAACCACTTCAATTAATACTTTTTGTTTCAAACTAATACGAGCATCATCCAATAACATCAACAAAATCTTTGGATTCGCCCGAACCAAAAACTGATCTTATAAAGTGAACTCATTTGAACATTTCAACCCGTTATATAAGATACACATCCGTTTGACGATTTGTAGGTTAACCAAATAAAATTCTTTGCTTTAAAAATAGGTTTAGTATACCGACAAACTTAATAAATATATATTTCTAGTATTTCTTAACTTTTACTATTTCTACCTTTTCTTTCGGTTTACTTTCAAATAATCATGAAAAAAACTATAAAAACGTCACAAAAAGTGTTGATATCATTATTCAAATATATGTGTTGGCGTGAAATATATATTAGCACCACGTGGAGTTTCTTGCGAGATGGATCATGCAATCATCTTTTGACTCAGATAAGTAGAGTCATACGTGTACGCTCCTATATATTAGCAGGGCGGATCTAATGTATTGAGAGTGTAGCACCCGTTACCCTTCAATTTTTTGGTGAAGTAGATTTTTCTCTTTTTTTTACGTTTTATGTGTCTCGTTACCTTTGAGATTAGGGCGGTCACTTTTACTCTAAACCTAAAACCCAACCAGAGAAAACTCGTACCCAAACCCGAGAAAAGGCTAACCCAAACCAAAGTAATTCGGGTTGGTTCTTGGGTACGAATTCTAGGTTTCGGGTCAACCCGAAAAACCCAAATAAGCTTTTAGTTATAAAACTATATATATTTTTAGGTATTATAAGCTAAGCCTTAGCCTCTGACGCTTCGTCCAAATCGACTGCTCTCATTCCACATATTATGAATCGATTGTTTATTCTTTATTAATGTTTCAATTTATGACTAAAGACAACTATAATCCAACACCCAAATCATGGTATACTGAAGATGATTATGTCGGTCTTGTTTATTATGGTTTAATTCTTTGTCAAAATTTACTCTTTTTAGGATGTTTTATTGGTTTATTTTTGTTTTGTTATTGGTTTATTTACATTACAAACAAAAAAGAATACGTTACATTTAAATTTTAGCAATGTAGTTTTTTCCAAAGATACTCGAAACCCGATTAACCCAACTCGAAAAAACCCCCCGAAGAAACTGTGAGAGATTTGGGTTGGGTTTCGGGTCTGGATTTAAGACTTTGTAACCTAAAAAACCCGACCCGAAAAAACCCGAAAACTGAACAACTAACCAGAAGAACACCCCTACCTAAGATTATATTACGTTACCCCTCAAATTTGGACCAGCCCAATATTTAATGAAAAACTTAAAAGCCCATTACTTAACCAAAAACCCAAGTTAAAAAAATGAGCCCAAGATCAATTTCTTATCTTTGTTAAGGGTTTTGATTTTTGAAGTTTGAACGATGAAGAAATTAAAAGCATTGACTGCCTGATAACTAGTGGAACAACCGACAATCATTGAAGACCACCGTTTGTCTGCCGCGACGACAGAGTCAGGACCACCATCCACCAGCCTACCTCTGTTGACGCTTAAGAACAAAGGTCAGAATTGAGTAGTGTCGTGTGACACTTGAACTTGTTAATTTATAGAATTCAGAGCACACAATTAATGAACTAATTGTTTACGGTTGTAGTGTATTGGGAGAGATAGCATACAATAAATGAATTAATTGTTTTATGGGTGTAATGATATTGGGATGGGTAGCACACAATTAATGAATTAATTGTTTTAATAGTCAGTTTGATACAAATAATATAACTTTCAATGAATGATTGTATATGTATGCAACAAATCAATCAAGTGATGTTGGCAAATACCAAACAATTGATTCTAGTTAATCTCGGTATCAAAGTTTCGACACCGACCAACTTCAAGATTGTAATTTTATGGATATCAATTAATTGTTTAAATAATCAATTTTGTATATCTAGAGAACTTGAAACTTAAAAGAGAAAATTAGGATGAAATATGGAAGATGAAACCACATTAAGTTCTTTTAATAAAAAACCAAGAAAATGATGATATTGGTCAAAGTTCAAATATTGCTAAGACGATGCGTTGTGGTCATTTAATGGGGGACGCTAGCCCCATCCCGCTGCCACATAGATCACGAACACCACCAACATGGTCCAACTATGGGAGGCGCTAACGAGCAAGTGTTAGCTGGCTAGCGGCCACGAATGCGAGTGGAGTGAATGGATAAAGGTGCTAACACTAATGACTAACTTACCACACAAGCTCAAGTAAACAAGGGCGCAAGTGGGTATGGGTGAAGGGTCCGGTCCAATCAGTGGAATGTAGCGCTATGTGACAGGATGAATCCATGGATCGACTTCAATTGCAACACATAGTCTAATGATAAAGTAACATAAGACGATGTAATGCTTCGATTTCAAGCTTGCAAATGCTGATGAGGAGAAATTTGTTAGGTACACATTTATCTTTACTTATTATCATGTTTGTTTTAAAGTACGCAAGAAAAATTGTGCTACCCTTAGTTTATGCTCTAGATCCGCCACTGAATTAACATATTATGTGCATTATTGACTTGTACATTTCACTCGATCGACACCATCACCGTTTCCGCACTAGTCACCACCATCAGAAATGTCAATTTTAAGAATCATACCCATCTAATGAAGCATTAGTGACAAAGGCGGGGGTTTCATCGGTTGTGGGGTGGAGGTGGCTATTGTTAGATGATAGGGGACAGCGACCGATAGGTGACGACGACAAATAATGGTTGGTGGGTGTTGCTCGCCATTTAAACCCGTTTTAAGTAAGCAAGTATTTTAAGCATGACCAATTGTAACATATATTTTTATTTGATTTTACCCAAGTCGACCTTCTGTATAATTGAGTTGATCCAAATGATCTTGTCATCAGCTATCGTGTTGCTATCACCTCCACTGCATTATTGGATTATCACCACCTGCATCACCAACACCGCCATTAGCTGTATAGAAACAAATGTAACAAGAAACCTTCTTTGAGTCACTTGCTTTTACCCGTGCTCATTTTACGTGTTTCTCAATATGGTTTAAACTAAGGGTGTGTTTGTTTGCATCTGAATAGATCCATTCAGAGGACAAAATCTGATTCGCTCAGATTTGAGGATGTTTGGTTTGCTAAAATCACATGTCTGGATCGCTCAAGTTACCTTTTATTCAATCAGATTGAAATTTAAACTGAATGATTCAGAGGACTATTCTACCCTTTGCCCTGATAAACACACGATCTTCTACCCTTTTCCCTGATTCAGAGGACTATCGATCTGCGTCCCCGTCCCCATCCTTCATTAACGTCCATCTACTCGCCGTCGATTGCTTAAAGCTTACTTAAGTGATGTCAGCGTAAGGTTACAGGTAAGGTTACAACTTCACAGCCGTTGATTTTTGACTCCTATCCACGGCAGTTGCCATTTATTTCCGGTAAGGTTACAAATTCAGATTCAATTTGAGAATAGAAACCCTAGATTAATGAATTTATGCTTTTTATGGCTTTTTATGGTTGACCACATGTCCTTTGTTCTCAAACTTGTGATAAAGTGTGCATTTTGGTGTTTGCAATCATAGGCCTAATTTAGACCAGATGTTATTGATGTGCTAAAAGTAGTTATTAATTTATTAACTAAATAAACGCTAATCTAGACACTAAGTAATTAATTCTAGACTCTTAAACTTAACTAAACTACTAACCAGCAAGTTAACCGATCGACTCTAGTATAGCTAAGTAAGTCCGGATATCGAACCCACGAGACTCTTTAAATTATGTAAACCAGCTAAATTAGACTCAACTACAGACACGATTTTTTATTTATTATTTGCCTAAGGGGGGTTTTACTAATAAACTAATTAAGAAAACTAAAGACGACTAAACTTATAACTTAGACTTAATTCAGATGATTATGAACAACCACATAGGCTAGAATCCCCTAAGTTTCAGTTATCAATTAACCGGGAGACTATTTAGTTATGGAACTGGGATCGTAAAATAGACGCTTAAGAGAAAACCCGAACAGGACCCCTGACCCTTCTCAAGAGACACCTATGGATTTCTAATAAGTTTTAACGCACACCAGTATTAAAAATCAAGTTCCCTTACGGTCACCTAATTAATTACAAACTAGTTCCTTTATACGAAATCCTACCTTACAGCGTGGAAATCAAAGGCAGTCTAATATATTCAATTGACTCGATAGACAAAGTTAATCAATCAAACCTAGACGGACTCCTTACGAAGAACTAAATCTAGCTATCATGATCAACAAAGACCTATCAGTAACCTAGCACCTTACAGCTATTTAGGTTAGCAACACACTTAGGTTTATTTGATTAACTAATATTATTCCTATGATCTTATCGCGAAATCAATCATAAAATAGTCAAAAACACAAAGTAGATGACCTAATAGAAACCTTTTATAATGACAAACAATAATCAAGGAAACTATGGAATAATAAAACTTAATTAAACAACCCTAAGCACACATATGTATCAATTTAATATAATTAAACCTTTTAACTAGTTCATAAAAACCATAACAATAAATAAATCCTAAGTCAAAATCAAACGTCAACAAAAGTTCATCATAAGCCTAGGTGGTCTAAGGGTTTAGCCAACAACCATACTCAAGACCAAAAGATAATAAATAGGTTCAAACAATAAATTCATGACGAAAATTGTAAGGCCCCGATCCCGGAAACCCTACCTTGGCGTTGGATTTACTCATAAACACAGTTCTAAAATCAGAGTTAATTAAAACTTTCGCGGAATAATTAAAAACTTCATGCATTACATTACAAAACATCGAATCTTGTCTTAACATACAAATTATCAATTCATAGACATAACATAAAACAGTCATAACGCTTCTTCATAGATACCTGTCTCTTTAGCTCATGCCATGTGTCCTTCCTCAAGCCAGCTGCCTCAACCTATTTGCCTGCGTGCATACTAAAAGTCAGCTACGTTAAGTGAGTTCTAGTTAAGCAGGTACATACATTTCATTCTCATTCTTTACATTCTTACTTCCATATGTTCCTACTTTTACTTACCTTCATTATTTTATACATACATAACCTTCCTACGTTTTTAAAGAGCCTTTCGCTCTATAACATTCGCATATATTATTAGGGTATGCAACCCTTCATTCTTCGCCTATATTATTAGGGTAGGCAACCCTTAATTCTTCGCCTATATTATTAGGGTAGGCAACCCTTAATTCTTCCCCTATATTATTAGGGTAGGCAACCCTTTATTCTTCGCCTATATTTTTAGGGTAGGCAACCCTTAATTCTTCGCCTATTTTATTAGGGTTGGCAACCCTTTATTCTTCATCTCTACACATCATACATACCATTCATACACTACACATATCGTACATACCTTTCTTTCATTAGCTATATCTGTTCTCATATACCTCTTCACACATACGTTTAACTCTTTCTACACTAATTAGGTATATTTATAAACATTCATACGGCATACACTTACCACTTGAGGTAAGTGTATTAACTAATCACATTGAGTATGCACACAGCCCCAAAACATAACATAGAAATGGAGCTAGAAACTCACTTGGAGTCGGTTTCTCTCGCCGTTAATGGTAACGCCCTTCTTTAGTTGTGTACGACTAACTGTACAATACATTACACGTGTCAATTATCTATTACCACTACTTCCTACATTTAAGTTTACGAACCCTCAACTAATGGGGGTCCGGGGCAGCGTCCCTGGTAGCGGGGTCTAGGGGCATCTCTATTATCACTAAACAATTGCGGGTAGAACTTGCGCATCTCTTCTTCAACTTCCCATGTAGCATCCGATCCCTTACGATGCTTCCATATTATTTTCACCAAGGGAATAACCTTACGACGGAGCTGCTTTTCCTTGCGGTTCAACGTAATTCAGCTGCTCGTCTACCTCGATATCTAGCAGTGGCACATGGGACGTGTTATCAGCTAGACATTTTCTCAAGTGAGATACATGAAAGGTAGGGTGAATTCCTTTTTGCTCTTCAAGTAGGTCTAGCTTGTAAGCCACCTCGCCCACACGGGCCACGATCTTGAACGGTCCAATGTACCTAGGACTCAACTTTCCTCTTTTTCTGAAACGAATAATCCCCTTCCAAGGCGAGACTTTAAGCATCACGTGGTCTCCAACATTAAACTCAATCGGTCGTCTCCGCTTATCGGCATATGACTTCTGACGATCTTGAGCGGCTTTCATCCTTGCCTTGATCTGATCAAACCTCGAAGAGGTTTCTTGCAAACTTCTAGACTCCCAATCTTTTTCTGGGCAATTTCTCCCCAACACACGGGAGTTCTACATCGTCTACCATACAACATCTCGAAAGGAGGTATACCAATACTTGAATGGTAGATGTTGTTGTAAGAGAATTCTGATAAGTGCAAATGATCATCCCAGCTTCCTCCAAAGTCTAACACACAAGTACGTAGCATATCCTCAAGGGTTTGGATAGTCCGCTCGGATTGTCCATCTATTTGAGGATGATACGCCGTGCTGATGTTCAGTCTCGTCCCCATGGCTTCATGGAGAACCTCTTCCAAAATCTTGAAGTAAAGTGGGTATCCCTGTCTGAAACAATCGATAATGGCACCCCATGCTTCGCCACAACTTCCTTAACGAACATATTTGCTAACATTTTTGATGAGATAGCCTTTCGTATAGGCAGAAAGTGAGCACTCTTTGTCAAACGATCCATAATCACCCATATGGTATCATGATTCTTAGCTGTACGCGGTAGCTTAGTTATGAAATCCATGGTGATGTGTTCCCACTTCCACTCGGGTATCTCTAACGGCTGCATCTTTCCATACGGTTTCTGGTGTTCTGCTTTGACTTGCAAGCAAGTTAAGCACTTGCTGACGTAATCCACCACTTCATTCTTCATACCCGGCCACCAGTAGTCCTTCTTCAAGTCTTGGTACATCTTAGTTGATCCTGGATGAATCGAGTATCGAGACTTATGGGCCTCGTCTAGGACTCGATTTCTAAGATTTCCATGTCGAGGGATCCACATTCTATCAAATCTGGTCTTTACCCCATGAGTATTATCCATCAACTCGGTCTGTTGCCCAAAAATTCTCTCCTTCTTCATCAACCCTTCATCGGCTAACACTTTCATCTGCACTTTGCTGATCTCTTCGAAGAAATCTGAGTTGATGATCAACTTATAAGACTTGATTGTCGCGATAACTTCTGCGTTCTTCCGGCTCAAGGCGTCGGCGACCACGTTAGCCTTTCCCTGATAATACTTGATCTCACAGTCATAATCCTTTATCAGTTCTAATCACCTTCTCTGCCTCATATTCAACTCTTTCTGCTCGAAGAAGTATTTCAAACTCTTGTGATCTGTATAGATAGTACACTTAGTACCGTACAAGTAATGTCTCCAAATCTTAAGAGCATGCACTACAGCTGCTAACTCTAGATCATACGTTGGGTATGTACTTTCGTGAACTTTCAGTTGTCTAGACGCATAGGCTATAACCTTACCTCGTTGCATTAACACGCAACCAACCTTTGGTGTGAAGCATCTGTACAGACTACCAAATCCTCATCACCATCGGGTAGAACAAGGATTGGAGCCTGCGTGAGTCTCTTCTTCAGCTCTTCGAATGCCTCTTCCTGAAACTTACCCCAACTGAACACCACAGTCTTTCGGGTCATACCGGTCAACGGTGAGGCTATCTTGGAGAAGCCCGAAATGAATCTCCTATAATAGCCAGCTAACCCTAGGAAACTGCGTATCTCGGTTGGGTTTCGCTGAGTCTTCCAATTCTTTATCGCTTCAATCTTGGCTGGGTCTACAACAATCCCCTCAGGATTAATTATATGACCTAAAAACTGTACTTCTCGTAACCAGAACGCACATTTTGAGAACTTAGCGTACAGTCTCTCCTTCTTCAGAACTTCCAACACATCTCTCAGATGCTCAGCATGGTCAGACTCGCTCTTCGAATGCCTCTTCCTGAAAACGATAACCGACTTACCCTATTCATCATATCCATAAATGCCGTGGGAGCATTTGTTAAACCGAACGACATCACTAGGAACTCGTAGTGCCCATACCGCGTCCGAAACGCTGTCTTAGGGATGTCAGCCTCTTTCACCCTCAGCTGATGATAACCTGATCTGAGATCTATTCGCGAGAACCAGCTTGCACCTTGTAGCTGATCAAACAAATCATCAATCCGTGGCAACGGATATCTATTCTTTACCGTAAGCTTATTCAACTCCTTGTAGTCAATGCACATTCTCATGCTTCCATCTTTCTTCTTAACAAATAACACCGACGTGCCCCACGGGGAAACACTCGGCCTTATGAAACCTTTGTCGAGGAGTTCTTGCAGTTGGGACATCAATTCCTTCATCTCGGATGGCGCCAGACGATAAGGTGCTTTCTCGACGGGCTGTGCTCCTGGTGTTAACTCTATCTGAAATTCTACTTCTCGTTCCGGTGGTAACCCTGGAAGGTCCCCAGGGAACACCTCTGGGTAGTCACACACTACAGGAACATCTTTCATTTCTTTCGTCTCGGCCGTAGCTTTGACAACATACGCCAGGTAGGCACTGCACCCTCACCTTAACAAATCTTCGGCTTTTATCATCGAAATGACGCTAGGCCCTGTACTTTCTCTGTCACCATAAACCGTTACCGTACCACCATCCGAAGACTTCAGTCTTACCAATCTACTTTTGCACACTATTTGGGCTTCAAATTCAGACAACCAATCCATCCCCAACACTACATCAAATCCTCCTAAGGTCATCACATACAGGGTAGCAGGAAATTCGTGTCATTCCAACTTTATTTTACAACTCTTAACCATTCTCAAAATTCTAACTGAGGTCTCACTAGCGGTCTCTACCATAAAAGTTTCAGGCACACAACAACATTTCATTCTAGCTTTCTTACAAAACGGAGTAGCTACAAAACTCCTAGTCGCACCTGAGTCAAACAATACGGAAGCATAAATACCATTTACTAGGAATATACCTGTCACAACGTCGGGGATATGCTTAGCTTGTTCTTGTGTCAGCATGTAGGCTCTGGTCTTTGGCCTAGACTACTCAGCATCCTTCTTACCGCTTCCCCCAGCTTCAGTACATTCTCTCGCCATGTGGCCTGTCTTGCCACACTGGAAACATGCCGGTTTTGCATTACATTCATTGGAGTCATGCCCCACTTTCCCACACTTGTAACACACATTCGACCCAAACTTACACTCTCCTTCATGAGCTTTCCCACATTTGTGGCATATATCAGAACCAGTTCCCCATCTACACTCACCACCGTGCATCTTCCCGCATGTCTTGCACGGCTTCTTCTCCCACGCATTCTGCTTCTTCTCCCTTGAGTTCCACAACTGAGTTCCTGGTCGCTTAGCAGGAGCAACCCACTTCTTCTCCTTCTTTTCTTCCACTACCACCTCGTCCACGGCCAGGTCATCATAAACCATTTCCGCGAGTTCGACAGCAGAATCGAAAGTAGCGGGTTTACTGGCCCGGACAAAGGTACGAACGTTTGGTGGTAGTCCCCTCAAATAGAACTTGACCCTCTTGGCCTCGGAGTTCACCATGTCAGGCACGAGTCTTGACATACGGTTAAACTCAGTAGTGTACTCTCGGAGCGTCATCTTTCCTGCCTTCAAATTCAGGAACTTCATCTCTGCCTTCTCAACCTCAGCATCCGCACAAAACTTCCTCATGACTATCTCCTTCAAGTCTTCCCATGTCATAGCCTTAATTTCAGCGGCGGTCTTCCTCTGCTCAACTGTTTCCCACCAAAACATAGCTTCGTCCTCAAATGACTGGGTAGCAAAACCAACCGCTTGATTGGGACCGCACTCGCTAATTCGAATAACCTTGTCCATCGCGGTTATCCATTGGAGAGTAGCGATTGCATCCCCTGTACCAAAAAAATTTGGTGGGTCGCAACCTTTGAACAATCTGAAGCTGCACCCACCTCGGCCCCTCTTACCAGCATTGACCTTCGCAGACCGATCTTCACTTGATTCCTCTCTCACAGTCTCTTCATCTTTCTTATTACTTTCCCCTGTCCTCTCAGCGGTTCCTGCACGACTCTCGGTTGACTTTTCTGGTTGCTGATTCTGTACTGCAGCAGCCACTGCCTGAGTAATGGCAGCTTGGATAGCAGGGTCGAGCTGATACCCTTCATTTCTCACAGTTAGGCTTCTTCCCTCCTCAGACTCGGTAATCGGTCCCTCGGGGGGAACTCAGGTAGCACGTGGTCTACCACGGCGTCTCAAACTTTCTCCTTGCCCAGCAGTCTTCTTAGTACCAACCATTCGTATTCTATAGGAAAACACAAACGTCGTCACTACAGGAAATATTTAGTATGAGGATAGTAAGGCTAACAGGTAATAACATTGGCCAGTTGTGATTAGCTGATCACGTTACTCTCCATGTCCTTTACACTTCCCTTTGTGAGTCCACTTGTGCTAGGTTCTACTTATAACAATTAGACAATCGTACATTTCACATCGTCACATAACAAGCATTTCTATATCCAGTTATTTAGTTAGCTTTCTTACTCATTCTTTACTATACACAGGATCAACTTACACAGGGTGATCGCTTTCTAAGCTTGCTTGGGAGACACATGACATTCTTGGACTGGCATCTCCTTTCTTTTCTTCCTTAAGTCCCATTCTCTGTTCGAGTCTAAGCATGTAGGGTGCTTATTCTCTCGAACTTATGCTTTGATACCAACTTGTAAGGCCCCGATCCTGGAAATCCTACCTTGGCGTTGAATTTACTTATAAACACAGTTCTAAAATCAGAGTTAATTAAAACTTTCGCGGAATAATTAAAAACTTCATGCATTACATTATAAAACATCGAATCTTGTCTTAACATACAAATTATCCATTCATAGACATAACATAAAACAATCATGACGCTTATTCATAGATACCCGTCTCTTTAGCTCATGCCATGTGTCCCTCCTCAAGCCAGCTGCCTCAACCTATTTGCCTGTGTGCATACTAAAAGTCAGCTACGCTGAGTGAGTTCTAGTTAAGCAGGTACATACATTTCATTCTCATTCTTTACATTCTTACTTCCATACATTCCTACTTTTACTTACCTTCATTATTTTATACATACATAACCTTCCTACGTTTTTAAAGAGCCTTTCGCTCTATAACCTTCGCATATATTATTAGGGTATGCAACCCTTCATTCTTCGCCTATATTATTAGGGTAGGCAACCCTTAATTCTTCGCCTATATTATTAGGGTAGGCAACCCTTTATTCTTCGCCTATATTTTTAGGGTAGGCAACCCTTAATTCTTCGCTTATATTATTAGGGTAGGCAACCCTCTATTCTTCGCCTATATTTTTAGGGTAGGCAACCCTTAATTTTTCGCCTATATTATTAGGGTAGGCAACCCTTTATTCTTCAGCTCTACACATCATACATACTATTCATACACTATACATATCGTACATACCTTTCTTTCATTAGCTATATCTGTTCTCATATACCTCTTCACACATACGTTTAACTCTTTCTACACTAATTAGGTATATTTATAAACATTCATACGGCATACACTTACCACTTGAGGTAAGTGTATTAACTAATCACATTGAGTATGCACATAGCCCCAAAACATAACACAAAAATGGGGCTAGAAACTCACCTGGAGTCGGTTTCTCTCGCCGTTAATGGTAACGCCCTTCTTTAGTTGTGTACGGCTAACTGTACAATACATTACACGTGTCAATTATCTATTACCACTACTTCCTACATTTAAGTTTACGAACCCTCAACTAACGGGGGTCCGGGGGCAGCGCCCCTGGTAGCGGGGTCTAGGGGCGGCAACCCCTAGCATGGTCCAAGGGGCAGAGCCCCTAGCAGGGTCCAAGGCGATGCGAAATAACCTTTTTCGCTTCGCATGGCTTATGCGATGCGAAATTCTTCTTTTTCTTCGTTTTTACCATTTAATGGCCATTTTACTTCGTGACACTTCCTTAGGACCCGATTTTACCCTTTTTAAGGGTTTTGGGTTGTACCAACTTTGTATACTTGCGTTTTATAAGGCCCGAACATCACATTTTTACCATATAACATTCTCGTAGGGTTATAACTTATCAAGTTCATGTTTTTCTTCCATCATATACCCCGATCTATCCTTCTATCGGTTTGCATGTCGAATCCGACCTAAAACTTAACCTTTAAAACCAAAACTCACCTTTTGTTGGTCTCGGGTTCGGATCTGGACAGATCCGTGGAGCTTGGTGGTGTTTCTTGTTGTTTTATGGTGTTTACACCCAAGATTCTTCCTTCCTTTTGCTTGGATCTGAATCCAAAATGCTAGAGAGAAAGTGTGTGTTTTCTAGTGTGTGTGTTGTGTAAAGAAATGGTGAAAGGATGGGGAATGGCCTTATATAGGGAGCCATGGGCCCCACCATCCACCTCCATTCCAATCTTATCCAAATACAAACACGCACACAACCAAACTAACTACACACCGATAATAATAAAACTTTCCGTTATTTATTAATTTTCAAAATACGGATGTTACAAAAATAATAAATTCAAACCGACTAATAAGGGTGTTTGGATGAGAAGGTGTTGAACCCTAACACTCTTTACTCTTACCAAAGGCTTCTTTTCTTCTTTCTTTTCTCTTTCTCTCCCTCCAATCCTCCGTAGGGTTGCTGTTTAATAGACCTTATCAAAGTCAGTTAGAACTAGTGGGCTTGAAGATTTTTGTAGTGGGCCCTTCCTTTATCCATGTTAAATTTGAATTACATAAAACTCTATGACAGGCATCCATGCGTGCATTATAAGTTCATTCCCACGTGTACTTGCAATTTTCCTCTTTGTTTGGAATTAAAACTCACGAGAGCCCACATCATAAACTTGTCCAACATTAATTAGCATTCAAAACAAATTAATGCATTTAAATATTGAATGTAATTTAAATGATAGTTATAAACAAAATCAAAATATATAAATTTTGTTCACCATTTCAAAATTAGTGAAAATACTTCATTATAGCTCGTTGTCTCTAAAAACATTCAAACTCAAATATGAACCAATTAAGGATAATATTCAATAAAAGCTTGGCTCAAAAATATTCCTTTTTGTATAGAAAATATTTATATATTTATATATAATTTAACACGTATCAGTTATAAATTCATTAACAAATCGATTAATTGAGACAACGTCACACTGTCTCTGGTTTGAGGTATGCTATATTTGAAGCTTTTGATGCTTGAAGTCTTCATATTTTTCTTTAAAGATTCAGTTGTATATAATCTAAGTTATGAAATAATCTTCCCATACAATTTGAATACAGTCTGCAATCTGCTTGATCTTCATCCTGTTTGATTTTAGTTACATGCTTTAAATTTACACCTAATGATGTAATTACAATTCTGTGGAGGGAAATGTCCGTTATGCAGGGAACCAATTTGTGGAGGTTATTCGAGCTTACTCCATACTGTATACAGTAAGCTCCATACTGCAAATAGATTACAAACTGACCCAGGAAGAAGATTATAGTTCTGTGTTCTCATCTATGGAGTGCGTCATTTTTGCTTCGCCGTTTTTCTAATTATATTACGCATTATAAAATTACTTTAAATAATAGTTAGTTGATTGATTACTTGATTTATGTAACATAAAAAAAGCATTTTGTTGCAGGTTAAACCGGTCGGTCTAAATGAAGCATCACAACCATTTTCTTTGTAAAACATGTGTATTAGCTTATACTGGAATTGCTAAACATGTGACTTTGCTGTACTGGGGTAGTTTGGACTTTGTATTTGTGCTTCAAGGATTAGTCAAATTCACTAATGCTTCTGGAACTGGTCAAACATTGACGGTAAATGACCTCAATTGATCTTGTAATCAATTTGTTCTTTATATAAGTATTTATGTTTTGCAAGAATTAATTTAACATATTATTAATAGCAACAAATATGGATGTTAATAAGGTTAAGGAACTGTATCTGTTTTGAGTTTGGAAATATTATTTTGGCTTTACTATCTGTTTAAATTATAGGTAGATCTGTTTGCTTACACACGTCTCACATTGCCCACACAAAATGATGTAAATAGTGAATCTTTTTTTATTATAATTGTAGGTTTGTTGTGAAGTTTTTATGCATGCTTGTTGAGATGAATATTGCAGAATCTTGCCGCAAAAGAAGGCCAACTGTCTCAGACTGGTTTGTTTAGGGAGCCAATATTGTATGTTCAAAATTTTGTTTCTTTGTTACAGTTACAAACAAGATGGTGAATTTGGTTATGTAGTTTTCGTTTTCTTTTGAATATAGGTATGACGTACCAATTAACATTTGTTTAGTCAACTTTATTGTCAAAATATGTAATCTTTTGTGATGGGCTTAATGGTATAGTGATATGCATGAGCGTGTTGAACGTCGAGGCGCGCATTGTTCTAGGAATGACCAAGGGTCGAGTATTGGGCCGGAAAGCAAATCTGTTTTGAATTTGCTTTGAGATGTTTGTGACGTTTTTTCTTGAACAATTGTTTTGTGATTTGGTTTTGTTTTTAAGTTTATTTGTTTTGAAACTTGAGTTTTTAAGTAACCAAGCATGCGGGTCGGGCTTTTCTGCACTTGTTACATTTCCAGGCGTAGTTATGAGAATAAATTATTATCTTTTGTAACGAGTTAATATCTGTTCGAAAGTCGAAGATAAACCCCGTATCATTGAGTTCAAAAGACGGATAAGCCCGATTGCTTGTGTGTCATTATTCATCCATCTACTTTATAAAGGCTGGTCTCAATCCAAATAGTAGAATGACCCTCCTTACCAACTAGTTGTTTTTGATTGGTAGTATATCAAGGGTTGAAAACGAACCGAATAAAGTGTTGTTCATGTTCATCTGTTAAGCATTTATCGGACAAACAAACAATTCACGAACACCTTACTAGACGATATTTTTTGTTTGTGTTTGTGTTTGTTCACTAACGATGTGGGATTTGGATTTTCTATGATGTTTTGTATTTTCTTTTTATACTTATTTATCGTTCGGGGTTTTAAACAAACAGATACATTTCATTCAGCATAAATTAGTTCAGAGGGTAAGATGGTCATTTTGTACAGTTATTCAGATGCCCAACCAAACAGACTTTAACTTATTTAGATCTTACTGGCTCAGACTCTCTTAACCATTCAGACCTCTTTATGATTCAGAACTTAATGATTCAGCAATTGCCAAACAGCCCCAAAACCAGCTTCAATCCTTACACAACATTACCCTTTACCACTTATGGGCTACCCGGGTTTTATTATTTGCTTTAAAAGATATAAATAAAAATATTTTCTTAGATTAATATAAACAAAACAAAACCCAATACTTACACTTCTGTAATCCATCGAAAATTAAAATACATGACAAACTCAATAAATATGTATTTGTTAACTCTTACTATTTCAACCTTTTCTTTCAGTTCACTTTTAAAAAACCATTAAAAAAACTATAAATTACATTACAAAATATTTACCGAAGATACTCTACTCATATATATATATATATATATATATATATATATATATATATTACTTATTAAGCATATTAGATAGACAAAATAGTAATTTAACCCATCAAAGGAGACGCCATTAAAATTGAATGTTGATTGTTTCCGTCGCTGACAATTGAACATAGACTTTGCCGGACAATTGAATAGTTCCATTAACTCACCATTTAATTCCGGTTTAAGACACCATCAGTTTTATGTTTATGTTTAAGACGCCTATAAACTAGGGCATAATCGGTTATCTTCTCCCCGCTCTTCACGACGACATCATTGGGGGTACGCAAACGACTGTTTCCAATGAATGATCAATTAAAGCTAATCGGTTTCAACCTGTCCATATATCATATTCTAATCATCATCATCTGCTGGTGTGCAAGTTTTGAATTCAAGGGTTTGCTGAAACCTATGATCAAAAACACTTCCTCCTTGCTTCTATTTGTTATTTGCTGAATCTGTATGGTTAAATGTTTCCAGATTTTTGAAGAAGCAGAAAGGGTTTCGGGATTGAAGTCTGACCACTATTTGTAAGATAAATTTTCATTTGTATTCCTACTCTGGTCTTAATTGGTACGTTTGAAGCCAAAATTCTTTAAAATTTCTTATTTGTCTTAGAGGTTTTTGTACCATTAATTGATTTTTTATATTTTATTTGAAAACATCAGACATTGAGCTTTCGTGTCTTAAACTCCAAGATTTTAGAAACAAGTCGCTCTCCGATATTAGTTTAATGATTTTGACACACCATGATATATAGTAGTGCCTTCTTTGTTTGAGAGCAGGCTAGTATCCAACTTTCCGGCTAACATCAACAGTTGAGAAGGTACTAAGTGCCAATAGTTACAAAAACACAACATTTCATATCTACCAAAATTTAAAATTCACAGATTTAATACTTACAACGGTTTAATCTACTAAACTGTATAGCCTTTTTTACAAGAACATAACATTTTTAGTGGTTAACACGATTTCAAATCCAAACAACTTCTAATTTATTTAAGGAGTATTGGCCTCATATAATCCAAACTATACCGGATTGGCAAATATAAGTCCCAACTATCGATATGGCACAAGATAATCCCAACTACGCGTATGGGTGGAAAATTAATGGAAACTTAACCGGTCGTTAGTTTTTGGTGACGTGGCCGCTAACATGTCTCTTAAACAGCTGACGGGGATGATGAGTTTTCATTAACCAGCTGACTGGGACGATGAGTTGTTATGAGTTAAAACAATAAAACAATAATAATAATAATAATAATAATAATAATAATAATAATAATAATGTTGGGTTTTAACAAGATTATCAAAGTGATAAAACCTTACTTTTATCAAAAACGCAGCGGATAAAAGTTTTAAATCTTGTTAGTTTGATATGTATAAAACCGATTTTACACATGCAAAACCCAATCCCGGATCCATATACAAAATGCATACTATCAAACACATGCATGTCACTATAAGTCCATGCATGTTATGACTACCTTTCAAATCCAAGGAATGAGTAAAAGAGATGATGAAAAGATTGGCTAGAACTTCAATGGGAGTTCCTCAATCTTGTATACCCCAAGCCTTGCAACAAACACCTTCTTAGTTAGGATTTGAACACTTGATAATCTTTTTCCCTTTCCTTTCCTTTTGGCCAAATACAAGAAGAAAAGAAAAGCTAGAGAGAAAAGTTTGTATCTTGTTCTTGTGTTGTGAAAAAAATGAAAGAGTTATTTGGTCTTTCAAAATGGCACCTTACAAGTCCACCATTCACACCCTTTGCATGCACCCACTAAGGAAATATATATTAATAAAATAATAAGGGAGAAAGAAAGAGGGGGGGGGGGGGGTGGGTGGGGGGCACCCTCCTCCTTTATCATTATTATTATTATTATTATTATTATTATTATTATTATTATTATTATATCATAAAACTCAATTGTGTTATTTCTCAAAATAAACATAACACAATTTAGGTAACATGCTTGGTAACCATTTTCACATATTGTTATTTAACCATCTTAAATAACACTATGGAATGCTCTCTCTCAAAGTATAAATCATCCATATGATTTATTTATTTCACAAGTATATTGTATTTAGAAACCCCTTTCCAAATAACTCAAGTGTTAATATTAATTTGTTATGATCATATAATATATAAACAAATATTATTGGTGTTTGTCTAGCTTGTTATTGGGTATGACCCGACTTGGATCATAACGTACTAGCCACATCAATAATAATATGTGTCTTGGGCATATTGAGTCCAACAATCTCCCACTTGCACAAAATACATAGAAGATTGATGCAAGTAGCAAATACCGCCTAACTACGGTTTACTACCCCTAATACGCATGACGAAGTGCCATTTAATAACATCATCCCCTTCAAGTCCCTTACTTGAAATGATTTAGGTGAATCTATCATTTATCCTTTTGCCACAGATGTCAAGTCAAATCCAGAGACACAGAGTGATCATTCTCTGTTGATTTAACTTTGCAGGCCTTAGACATCTTACTCTCAATGAATCAAAGGGACAAATCCCCTTTTGACTACATATGTCTTTCACAATCACTTAGTACTGTACCTGATCTTAGACTTATGTACTGTCATGTTTCAGAGCAGCGAAGAACTAAGTCAAAGTATAATACTTGGTGAATATCAAGACCCAATATGTATCTCAGGTCGGAGGATACTATGATATTCGCCTTTTACTCAAATTTACTTATGATCAATCACAAAGATTCCATGTAGTAACATTTGAGAGCGGGTCAGTCCAATATTTATATCCCATAAATATCTATGAACCTTAGCAGCAACCCTTGCTTTATATTCATACCTTACGAATATCCACCAATCCAAGTTCATAATAGTCTTACCATCATATTTGTTCCCACAAATATGAGCGACTACGGACATTTAGAATAAGTAATTTATTCACGGATTTAAACATGCTAAAATGGAACATAACTCAAAATGTCATAATCATAAACCATAATCATATGAATGAGTCAAAATAACAATTGTTCCGATATCCAAATACAAAATTTCGATCATATCCAATCACTAGAATACCGAAGTCCTAAGGCACAAGTATGACCCTCATGCTTTGGCCTTTCAAGAAGATTCGTGAGTGGATCCGCAATGTTTTGATCGGTGTGAACTTTGCGAATACATATCTTTCCCTTTTCAACTTCATCCCTTATGTAGTTGAACCTCCGCTCAATATGCCTCGTCTTTTGATGTGCACGAGGTTCCTTGATTTGTGCAATTGCACCCTCGTTGTCACAAAAGATCTCTAGAGGGTCCTGAATGGTACGGACTACCCCTAGGTCGGCAATGAATTTTCTTATCCACGTAGCTTCTTGAGCTGCCAATGAGGCGGCGATGTATTCCGATTCCGTGGTGGATAAGGCTACCACGTCTTGTTTTGAGCTCTTCCAAGAGATTGCCCCACCATTCATAACGAAAACATATCCCGATTGTGATCTAGAATCATCTCAATCGGTTTGGAAACTCGCATCCGTGTAACCCTTTACGACAAGTTCCTCCCCACCCGAACCATATATTAGAAACATATCCTTAGTCCTTCTAAGGTATTTCAATATACTCTTGACCGCCATCCAATGGCTACTTCCCGGATTATGTTGGAATCTACTTGTCATGCTTAAAGAGCATGACACATCCAGTCTAGTGCATACCATTGCATACATGATGGATCCAATAGCCGATGCGTATGGGATCCCATTCATTTTATCTTGATCTTCCTTTGAGCTTGGACATTGAGACGCACTCAATATCGTTCCTCTTTGAATAGGTACCAAACCTCTCTTAGAGTTCTCCATCTTGAACCTTTTTAGGATTTTGTCAATGTATGCACTTTGGTTTAAACCTATCAACCGCCTTGATCTATCCCTATAGATCTTTATTCCCAAAATATAGGCGGCTTCACCAAGATCTTTGATGGAAAAACAACTTCCAAGCCATGCTTTTACACCTTCCATGGTTGGAATGTCATTCCCAAATAGTAGTATGTCATCAACATACAATACTAAGAAGGTAATGATGCTCCCACAAGCTTTCTTATATACACAAGCTTCATCACCATTTTTGATGAATCCAAATTTCTTAACTTCTTCATCAAAACGGTGATTCCAACTTCTAGATGCTTGTTTCAATCCATAGATTGATTTCTTTAACTTGCATACTTTGTTAGGATGTTGTGGATCGACAAAACCTTCGGGTCGAACCATATAGACATCTTCCTCAAGATGCCCATTTAGAAAAGCGGTTTTGACATCCATTTTCCATATCTCATAGTCATAATGTGCGGCTATGGCAATCAATATCCTAATAGACTTTAGCATTGCTACGGGAGAAAAAGTTTCATCATAGTCAACCCCTTGAGTTTGAGTGAAACCTTTTGCTACACGTCTTGCTTTATAAGTATCCAAGTTTCCATGCATATCGGTTTTCTTCTTGAAAACGCACTTACTTCCAACTGGTTTGGAATTAAGAGGTGGTACAACCAAATCTCATACTTGGTTGTCATGCATGGATTGCATCTCTACGTTCATGGCTTCAAGCCATTTGTCACAATCGGATTGTGACATTGCATCACGGTATGTGGTGGGTTCATCCGAATCTACCACATAGCATCCATCCATGAAAAATCCATATCTTTCGGGTGGATGTCTAATTCTACCGGATTTGCGAACGTTTAGTGTGTTTTGATCAACCATTTCATCATTCTCAACAACTTCTTATTGATTGCTAGTGTCAACCAAACGTGTATCGGCTTGCGGTTCTCGATCCTCCTCGAGTTCCACTATTCTACTAGTACTTTCCATAAGGAACTTAGTTTCCAAGAACTCGGCCTTTCGAGCAACGAAAACTTTTTGCTCGGTTGGGTTGTAGAAATAATATCCCATGGAGTCCTTGGGATATCCTACAAAGATACACATAGTGGACTGAATTTCAAGTTTGTTTTGGGTGTTGTTCTTGACATAAGCCTCACAACCCCATACCTTTCAATATGTTAATGATGGATCCCTTCCATTCCATATTTCAAAAGGTGTCTTATCCACTTTCTTGGTTGGGGCCATATTTAGAATACGGGCCGCGGAGAGCAAAGCGAAACCCCAAAATGATAGAGGCAATGTGCTTCTAGCCATCATAGATCGAATCATATCTAATAGAGTTCGATTTCTCCTCTCGGACACACCATTGTGTTGTGGTGTTCCGGGTGGAGTAAGTTGTGAGATGATCCCACAACTTCTAATATGATCTTGGAAAGCATCACTTAGGTTTTCACCTCCTCTATCCAAACGAAGTACTTTGATGGTTTTATCGAGTTGATTTTGTACTTCATTTTGGAAGATTTTGAACATTTCAAAAGCTTCATCTTTATGTCTTACCAAGTACACATATCCATAACGACTATAGTCGTCAATAAAGGTAATGAAGTATCTTTCACCATTCCTTGTCATTGCCTTAAAAGGACCACATACATCCGAATGTATTATACCTAATAAGTCTTTTACCCTTTGGTTTGTTCCACTAAAGGGGTCCTCAGTTATTTTTCCTAACATACAAGACTCGCATTTATCAAATGAATCATCACTTGATTCCAAAAGACCATTCTTTTGAAGTGTATGTATGTGATCTTTGTTTATGTGACCAAGACGACAATGCCAAAGATAAGTCTTACTCAAATCCATTTTGAGTCTTTTGGTGCTTGATTGGTACAACATGTTATCATAAGATGTGTTATCATGAACTAATTCATAAATGCCATTAGATGGCATTGCTTAAAATAAAATACATCATTCATGAAAAGATAAATACATTCATCCATAAACTTAAAATCATAACCATATTGTCTTAACAAGGAAACAGAGATAATATTCCTAGTCAAACTAGGAGCATACAAAACATTATTTAAAATAACTTCCAAACCATTTGGAAGCTTCAAAACGTAGTCCCCTCGAGCTTCGACAACAACCTTTGCTCCGTTGCCCATGAAGAGACTAATATCTCCCTTCTTGAATCCTTCATTTCCTTTGAACCCCTGCAACAAATTGCAAACATGAGTTCCACATCCGGTATCCAATACCCATGTGTTAGAGAAAATAATATTAAGATCAACATGAATCATGAAAGTTGTACCCGAGGTTTGCCCCGTATCCCTCTTAGATTTCAACTCTTTTAGATAGGTTGGACAATTCCTCATCCAACTCCCTATCTCCCCACATCCAAAACACGGATCCTCCGCGCAAACCTTTGGCTTCTTTTCTTTCGGTTTGGGTGGTCCCACTTTCGCCTTTCCCTTGAACTTAGCCATGACTTGTCCCTTACCTTTGGCAACCTTTCCTTAGGTTCCGGGTGATGCCTCTTCCTATTGCCTCCCTCATTGATCGTGAGAACAGGTAAAACCTTTTTACCCATTCCCGTCTCGGCCGTCTTGAGCATTGCATGAAGCTCACCAATGCTCTTGTCCCACCCATTCATGTTATAATTCATAACAAAAGTCTCAAATTTCTTGGTTAGCCCATTTAGGATCAAATCTGTGGCTAACTCGTTTGAGACGCGACAATTAAGGCGCTCGAGACGATCAATGTAGCTTTTCATCTTAAGCACATAGGAGGAAACGGATTGGGTTTCTTCCATACGACATGCATGAAGTGCTCGAACCGTTTCGAAGCGTTCCACCCTAGCTTGTGTAAGGAACATTTCCTTAAGTTGGGTGATCATGTCGTATGCCCCATGAAGTTCAAAATCCTTTTGAATTTCGGGAATCATAGTTCCCAACATGCGGCAAGCAACTTGCATCGAATCCTCATTGTGCTTAACCCAATCCTTATGGTTTTGGACATCGTCAACACTAGGTTCATCGGGAATAGGATCCTCTAATACGTAGTATTTCTTTTCTTGCTTGAGAACGATTCTCAAGTTTCGATACCAATCCATAAAGTTGTTACAGTTTAGACGATCCTTGTCAAGAATAGATCTAAGTGATAGGTTGTTAACGGGTGGAATAATAACGTCAGGTGGGTTGTTGATTGCGGCCATCTACAAATATAACAAAGCTCAATTTTAGTATTTTCGATATCAATAATTAATTTTAATCGTTAATACCCTTATGTCTCTAAGACAATTAATGATTAAAATCTAGAACCCAACGTTACATTCAAATAGTAGTTAGGTGACCTTTATCCTACTATTTAAATTAACAAGGTAGTCAACGTTTGACAATTGCAACCCTTTGCAACTTCTAGTTTTATGGGATCGGTTAAACATCTTATGTTTAGTTGGCATGTTTGTAAGGCCCCGAACCCCAGGAACCCCACAGTTGGTAATCATTCAAAACATTCATAAAAATAATTAATCTTAAAAACAATTCTCTGCATTAAACTAAACATCACAGAGTATAATTCGGCGGAAAACGTAGGTAAGTAAATGAGTTCCCAAAACCCGGGAATTTTGCCCAAAATCAACATAATTATCTTTAAATAAAAACTTTTAAAAATAAATGTTTAATAATAAAATCTTCAATTCCCGTATGCCCTTCACCGTCCAAGTAGCTTCGTGCACGTCCAAGCAATAAGGCATCCTCTTCCTAACCTGAAACTCACACTAACATGCACACAAAGTCAGCTTAAGCTGAGTGAGTTTAAGTTTTAAATAAGTAACAAAAGTCTTAAATAAGCATTCCAACGGTTTTAAAACGGTAAACGGAAATACATCGGTTAGGTCACCACATTCAATAAATAGTCATTCTTACGTATGAGCATCTCTATACGTGCATTCCTATATATATCAATATATATATATATAACATTCAATAATAACATTCAGGGCCGAGAAAACGTACAACCCAAACACGTAATATTCGGCGCAGGCAAACACAAATTAGGCATACGCAACATTCAGTAGTCGAGACGACTACAACATTCGCCAAATATTGGCCATTCTAAAATATATATATATATATATATATATATATATATATACATACATACATACACACATTCTATAACATTCCAAGGCCTACCAATACTAGTAAGCCTATGCAAAATAATTTAAAACATTTCATCAAGTGAGAAAACACTTAGGTGTGCATGCTAGCCCAAAACTTAAAAAGAGTTAAACGGGGCATCAAGAACTCACCTAAAATCAATCGAACACCTGCAACGAGCTAGGAAATCCCTAAGTGCACAATCACAAGCAAGGGCCTGTAAAATATACACAACGTGTTACTAAACTAGATCGTAAGAACGCCCTTGCCTAATGGGCCGTTCAAGCCCAACAACTTGGCCCAAGGCCCAACACTTTGGCCCAAGACCCAACACTTGGCCCAAGGCCCAACAACTTGGCCCAAGGCCAAACAACTTTCAATTAACCAAATCCACCCTACGATTAAAGTCGGGGCTAACCATGATGCACCACTCGCCCGTCGGCAATCAAATCGAGTCGAATACTCGCGTAATAAACCTTAAAACAAATTGTTAAACGAATCAGCCCCAAATGGGCCAAATTCCCATTTTAATCTTTTCATTCATCATAATTATGTCACCCGAGTTGATAGGGTTGATGGTTCCTTTTTACAACTCTCAATTTAACATTTAGACGAAAATTCGCGCACCGCCTACTCGATTGACCAAGCACCAACCAAAACAGCCCCGAGCATCAAAAAAATAATTTTCCCACAGCCCTTAGACTCCCCTAGGGCCATGCAAACTGATTCAGTTGGTCATCCAACCGATTAATGCATCAAACTCAACAATTTACAATTCTACACCTGATAAACCCTAGTTTTCGAACTAAAATCGATTGACCGACCTAAACACCTCCAATGGCCACAAAATTTCAATATGATGTAAATGCCATACTTGGGGATTTTTCTACACTGGAAACTCTAATTTTTATCCACGGGAAGTGGGTCAATTACACCTTGGCCGAAAATCTGTCCAGCGAAAAGTTTTGGCAAAATTGAGCATCAAAACGATTAAGGGTGAACCAAAAGAGTGTTGGGGATTGTAGTAGATACCTTGAACTACTTCTAGGAGCTTCGAATTGATCAAAAAGTCGAAGCAAAGAATGGAGGGGGGCTGGTCTCTTGGCCGATCGGACAGCAGCTGCAATAGGGTTTAGGGTTTTTTTATTAGTGTTATATTATAAAACATTTTCATTCTAGCCCCCGGAATTTAATAATAATGCAACTTGGAAGAAATGTTAAGCGATTAGACGTACCGGGATGACATAAAGGCTTCCGAGAAATGTAGGATAAATCCCGAGAATTATACATACTCTACAAGCTTTAATTCTTGAAACCGGAATTAACGGGCATTACAATGTTTAATCCCATCAACACCATTGTATACCATGCTTCGGTGACCCTATTCACATGGTTTCCAATTTAAGTCGTCCTACTTATACACACGTGTGAGTTTACACATATATGTGGTTAGGTGACCTTTATCCCACAAGTATGGTAAACCCACCTCAAACTCACAAGTTTCCTCCAACATGGTTAAGTGACATTTATCCCATACCGAGTTCCCAACTGATTGAGTGTTGTACAAAAGGATGGTGTTCGACTTATTTTATAAAAAGGATTTTAGTTTTCTAAATTCTAGATTGGAAAACCTTTTATGTACCTTCCATTTGCATGCATTCAAATGTATGGTATTTAGTTGAAAAACTCATTTTCAAAATTCCTATTTAATAAAACCCATTTTATTATGAAATCATTAGACTTTAATAAAACCAATTTTTTATTACCTAACGATTTCTAAAGAACCAATTTTATGCTAGTTATTGATTTTAAGTAGTTAGCAAACCATATTGCAATAATACAAACAAAAGAAAATCAACCATGCAAGCATAAAACATACAACCACAAGTTCATAACCATAGCCTCCTAATGTTGACTACACTTGTTGACCGAAGACAATTGTGTCAAAAAGGTCTTTCCTAAGGGACCCGAAAGGACATAATCTTGTGTCGGTGAACTCACACTTGATCCCGCATCCAAATGCTCCAAGTGTTCACCCCCGTGTTGTGGTCTCCACTTTATTTGGGCCTCCATCCTTACATCTTCTTTTACAAAATATGTCCTAATACATTTTTCTAGTAAAAGAAATGCATCTAATCTACTTATTATTACAAACCAAATGAATGAATAAATAGATTACAAACCCAAATAAATATTACAACCATATCGAATGAACAAACAACCACTTGAATGAACAAACACATCAACACAATCATTCAACCAAACACAAGGCCATGGCTAGGTTATGAACATCCAATACACATCCAAATATGCAATAATACAAGACCAATATGGTTCCCCTTTTTCCCTCAAAACTTTCGGCCATATCTAACCAAACCGAAAGTTTTCGGGTTTTGTCCAAACAATACAATCAATCATCCAAATGACCTAGTTTTTCAAGATTACCACATGCATGTAAAGTATAACCTTGAAAAACCATAGGGAAACTGTAGAAACGTTATACGAACGTTTACTAGCCAAGATCTAGTCGCAAATCGATACGTTAAATCTCGTGTTCATTCAATACGTTAATGGAGATCAATACATTAAGCCTGGAGAGAATCCGGCATGGTAACGTTACATTAGATAAATATGGCACAGATCTCTATGCATTCTAACTATGGAAGGCCTATTTATAGGCTGGACTCATTCGTTATAACTGTAGTAACGAATGAGACCTCTCATACAAGGTTAACGAATAAGGTCTTTCCATAGCCCCATTCGCTAAACACCCTTAGCGAATGGGTATACCTTAACGAATGAGCTTCCATTCGTTATATTGTAGTAACGAATGGGCTCTTACATTAACGAATAGCCTAATCTTTAACGAATCAGGCCTCATTCGCTAAACAACCTTAGCGAATGAGCCTTTATACATTATGTGTAAAGACTAAACTACCCCTAGTCTATTCGAACAGCTGCGGACACCAAATCCGTGCACTTACAGACTCCCCCTTGTCCGTAGCTGTCGAATGCTTTCCAATACTTTAGAATCCAATACTTTAGCATCCAATACTTTAACGTCGAATACGTTAACCTTCAATACTTTAGCGACGTATACGTTAATGACCAATACATTAATGTCGAATACGTTAACAACGAATACGTTAAAGTTGAATAATTTAACCGTTAATACTTTAACTTGATATCATCAGCCGTACAACCAACCTCCCCCTTGATTGATGATTCTTGGGCTTGAGCAAACAGACAAAATATAACTCTTTGTAAGCAAACCAACAACTTGTAGCGACTCGTATAGATCTCCCCCTCAAACAAGCATGTCCAGGTGATCATTTCGATCATCCAGCTGGCATATGATATGGTTCAATCAAACGAATCAATTAGCAGCAAGTCATCAGCTATCTGTCGCACCGGTAAAGTACAAATGTCTTTACGTTTAACCTCGTCACACATCTTCATGAACAACCTGATCATTCCACATCTTTCACAACGGTCTTCACTCTCTCGATAACGTCTATCCCAAAATATAACCCTTTGAAGCTCTTCGGCAACCAATACGCTTGGATGCGCTAATGCTTTGGGCATATGATTCAGAGTTCCAACCTTCGTTAATCAATCCCGAACGATCATATTCTTCAATCAGATAACAAGACTCGTATATTCCTCAATCAGATCAACCCATTCAAGAATTGTCCTCTTCAACAAAAACAATCCGCCGAATACTCGTAGCCAACATAGTCAGGATCAAAGTCCCTCAGAAAGAAGTAAACGGACAGACACTCGTATCCACATAGTCAGGTTTCAATCTTAAACAAATCAATCACCAATCGAAGAACAAACACAGTCTTGAACTCGGTCAAACATAGCTTTGCAATCACATATTACCACCCGAATTGCAGTAATTTTTCAAGAAATCCCTGCAAATGTAGGAAATATACCAATCGTTTAAACTCTTTGAAAGTTTTATCTCCCCCTTTTCTTGACAAATTAGGCAAGGTCTTGAACAATTCTTCAAATATATTCAATAAACGTCTCGTTTACTTAAGCGGTTACTCCCCTTCGGCCCCTCGATATGCGTGAAAAGTCGGCCGGAAAATATATCACCAAATTTTGCCAGAAGAGTATCCCGCATATCTAAAATATCCCCGAAAAGTTTCGTTTAAGAAAATTTTCCGAAAATACTTTTTTTTCTAAGAATCTCATAAGTTATCCTGTTCACATTCGTTTGAACAGTGTCACATTCGTCTGAATTCCATTCACATTCGTTACCCTTGAAAGAATGGGTCTCTTTCGTTAACCTTTTAACGAATGTCTTCCATACGTTAATTCCCTTCATTCGTTATGTTGATCTTCATTCGTTAAGCCTGTTAACGAATGAGCTTATACATTAAAACCTCCTATTCGTGTGAACATTGTACAAATGTGGTCTCATTCGTTGAGAAGTCCACATTTGTTATGTTCCTTAACGAATGAACTCATTCATTAAAACTCCGTAACGAATGAGTTTAATTAACGAATGGGTTGTTGGTCGCCGAAAAATTCTGTTATCTTCATCGGAAAAACGGGTTTCTCGCCAGAAAACTCAAATCTTCAACCTCTAACAATGGCAGAAACACCCAAACATCATAATCAACCACCAAATTACATCCGTATGCTTGGATTTTGATCAGGAACTCGAATTTAACAATCAGTTCGTCATTTAAGCACTGAATCTGATCTAATTAGAATCAAACCATAACTTAATCATCAATGGCAGATTCTTCAATTTGCCATGATTAACCAATTGAATACATTACATAGCTTCGGATTTGCATTCTAAACACGAATTCATCATCAAATCCATCAATCAATCAACGAATTCGGTCCAAATTCGATTATACCAGAAGAACACGTATCACGAGCAACCGCCGGCTCTGATACTAGTTGTAGAAACGTTATACGAACGTTTACGAGCCAAGATCTAGTCGCAAATTGATACGTTATATCTCGTGTTCATTCAATACGTTAATTGAGATCAATACATTAAGCCTGGAGAGAATCCGGCACGGTAACGTTACATTAGATAAATATGGCACAGATCTCTATGCATTCTAACTATGGAAGGCCTACTTATAGGCTGGATTCATTCGTTATAACTGTTGTAACGAATGAGACCTCTCATTCGTTAACAAGGTTAACGAATAAGGTCTTTCCATAACCCCATTCGCTAAACACCCTTAGCGAATGGGTATACCTTAACGAATGAGCTTCCATTCGTTACACTGTAGTAACGAATGGGCTCTTACATTAACGAATAGCCTAATCTTTAACGAATCAGGCCTCATTCGCTAAACAACCTTAGCGAATGAGCCTTTATACATTATGTGTAAAGACTAAACTACCCCTAGTCTATTCGAACAGCTGCAGACACCAAATCCGTGCACTTACAGAAACCAAAACCCCAAAAACCTTTTCGGCCATATGGTGAAACCCACCATAAACCCGAAAATTTTCGGGTTTAATGAAGCACGCATCCGTATAAGCGGCTCTTGATGCCATTGTTGGGTTTTAACAAGATTATCAAAGTGATAAAACCTTACTTTTATCAAAAACGCAGCGGATAAAAGTTTTAAATCTTGTTAGTTTGATATGTACAAAACCGATTTTACACATGCAAAACCCAATCCCGGATCCATATACAAAATGCATACTATCAAACACATGCATGTCACTATAATTCCATGCATGTTATGACTACCTTTCAAATCCAAGGAATGAGTAAAAGAGATGATGAAAAGATTGGCTAGAACTTCAATGGGAGTTCCTCAAGCTTGTATACCCCAAGCCTTGCAACAAACACCTTCTTAGCTAGGATTTGAACACTTGATAATCCTTTTCCCTTTCCTTTCCTTTTGGCCAAATACAAGAAGAAAAGAAAAGCTAGAGAGAAAAGTTTGTATCTTGTTCTTGTGTTGTGAAAAAAATGAAAGAGTTATTTGGTCTTTCAAAATGGCACCTTATAAGTCCACCATTCACACCCTTTGCATGCACCCACTAAGGAAATATATATTAATAAAATAATAAGGGAGAAAGAAAGAGAGGGGGGGGGGGGGGGGCGGCCACCCTCTTCCTTTATCATTATTATTATTATTATTATTATTATTATTATTATTATTATTATTATATCATAAAACTCAATTGTGTTATTTCCCAAAATAAACATAACACAATATAGGTAACATGCTTGGTAACCATTTTCACATATTGTTATTTAACCATCTTAAATAACACTATGGAATGCTCTCTCTCAAAGTATAAATCATCCATATGATTTATTTATTTCACAAGTATATTATATTTAGAAACCCCTTTCCAAATAACTCAAGTGTTAATATTTATTTGTTATGATCATATCATATATAAACAAATATTATAGGTTTTTGTCTAGCTTGTTATTGGGTATGACCCGACTTGGATCATAACGTACTAGCCACATCAATAATAATATGTGTCTTGGGCATACCGAGTCCAACAAATAATAATAATAATAATAATAATAATAATAATGGGTCGTAGATTTGAACAGGTGGAGTAGTAGGCTTCCTTCCATTGATGACTGCTTCACACGACCCACAATACCGATTCAAATCCATCCTTCCTAGGGTTCAGGTAATTAACTCATTTGTTATCCAAATCCAATTCACCAGTCAATTCCAGTTTTCACGAATCTAGGGTTCATCAAATCAATCAATGTAGCATAACATAACACCCTATCCTATCTAATTAAACTCAATCCTATTGATGGCACCAACTAATCCGTCTTCCTCATCATGTCATAATGAACATTGAACAACTGTCCGCTTCCCAATCATTACATTTATCATCTTCATGTTTGGTTGGAATCTTGTGCGATGAGGATTCACGAACGATCGGTGAGGGATTTGGAGATGGCGATAGCGGAAGAGGAATCGAGAACTCGATATTCCGGATTTACAAAACCTAATTTATATATTTGATAGAAGACAGAAATCGACAACTTGATTTTCTGGTGACGCAGATTCGAAAATACGGTGATTGATTATAGATCTTACAAGTGAGGGAGGGGGGACAAACAGCTTGCGTTTTACCCCACATCTGGTGGCTCCACTGTGATGAAAGTGGTGGTCGGAGGAGTCAAAGGCAACCACCACCGAAGGTTTCTCATGGGGTTCGTAGTGGTCTGAAAATTAAGCGACGGTGGTGGGTTGAAGATGGAGATTGTGCTGATGAAGGGTTGAAGATGGAGATGGTGGTTTCGATTTGGGGTTTGATATATTATGTTATCTAGGTAGTTTTAAGAATTTTTTTTTAATTAATAGCCAGCTCAGCAGCCCCGTCAGCATCTCAGTCAGCCGGTTACAAGACAGGTCAGCCGCCACGTCACAAAAACTAACGGATCGTTAAGTTTCCGTTAATTTTCCACCCACATGCGTAGTTAGGATTATATTTTGCCATTTCGATAGTTGGGACTTATAATTGCCAATCAGACATAGTTTGGATTATATGAGGCCAATACTCCTTTATTTAAATATCTAATTTATAAACTATGAAATCTTTTTTATGGATCATTAGAACTAAGAATATATACATACATATATTGGTTGTATTGCAAGTTCGACTAGGCATGAGCAAATGATACTAACCCGGGTACTTTAGTCTCTAATGGATGTTACTTGCGTTCCAAATAACAAAGAATGTAAACAATATGTGATTTATGTTTATTTCATACGCTGACAAAAGAAGTTATAAATGTAAACATACTTTCACATCATAGTAATGAAGCTCCAGATATATACTCTACAGACACAATGTCACATATCAAAACTGAAAATTAGACTATTGTCATTAACTTTGCTAGCCAAGACGTATCTAAGGCTATCTGCTATGGTGGAAGGCTGCGAAGCCCCTCCTGAGTGCCACGTCAGCACCACGTGGGCATTGGGGGCATCGAAGCCCCAAGGGATAATGCCCCTCTATGGTGAGGGGGCTTCGAAGCCCTTTAAATAATATATTAAATAATAATATAGTGATACTAAGATTTAAATTTAAATAAAAATAAAAACCATACAAATAAAGAAAACAAAAATAAAAAAAATATACAAATAAAAAAAATAAAAATATAACTAATATTCGTCGTCCTCGTTTGCATGTTTGGCCAATATCTTTGCTTTTATTTTCTCCATCACCGCCCGCGTGGGAGGATCTAGATGCGATAGATCTTTTGTGAGGAGCTCGAATTCCTTTTCTTACTTCCGCTCCAAGTGAACTTTTTGTATTTGTTCATGCATTGCTTTGTATTCCACATTCATCGCCTTTCTTTCTTTGTGCATTCTCATGAGTTCCTCTTGTTTGTGTTTTTTAGCGTTGGCAATCTCGGTTAGCTTGAGCCCCAAGTTGTCAAAACGCGAGCTCACTTCGGAACTCATATAGGATGTCGTTCTGGACGAAGATCCTCCAACTTGTTTAGATTAAGTTGACAACAACCATCTGACATGGGTTGAGACGTCGATTGATTGGCTGAAGTAGACGTTGTCTTTTACCTTTTGGACGGTCGCAGTGGTGATGATGTCGGGACCGGATGCCACTTTGGCTAGCTTATGCATTGTCTCCAAATTTCCATCATATTGAAATCTCCACAATAAACGGCCCTGTATTGTTTTAAGCAAGCCTCCATCACATTGGCATCGCTCATGCCGCCTTTCTATTGTTGTTAACGCGGGTGTGAATGTTGATGAAGTTGGTTATTTTTGTGCATATTGCCTTCCATTTGTTGTAGGCGGAATCATTCCCGTAGTACTCACCTCGACCCATTGTAGCAAAGAACTTAGTGCGTATTTCTTCCCAAAACTCTGGGGAATGTTTACCGTGTAAGGCCCCATTCCCGAAAACCCTACTTGGCATTGGATTTACTCATAAACACAGTTCTAAATATCATAGTTAATTAAAACTTTTCGCGGAATCATGAAAACATCAACCAATGTATTACAAATCATAAAATCTTAGCTTAACAAAATTTAACTTATCTTAAACATAACATAAAAGTTTCATAATATTTCTTCTCAAGATGCCAGTCTTCCAGTCCCTACCATGTGTCATCCTTAAGCCAGCTCCTTTAATCTATTTACCTTCGTGCATACTAAAAGACAGCTACGCTGAGAGAGTTCTAGTAAATTAGTTAACATACATTACATTCATATTCTTACTCATACGTGTCCGAAGGTACGTATTTCATACTTTACTTACTATTACGTCTTTCATACATACTTTACATACATACGTACGTACTTACATACTTTCTTTCATAATTCCCTATGGTATACCATAAGCTATTCTATCTCTACCATCACATATATTATTAGGGTTTGCTCCCTTTTGTCTCAGATATTATTAGGGTCTAGCCCCTTCTGTCTTAGATATTATTAGGGTCTGGTCCCTCTGCCTCAAATAACTATACAACCATACCTGTCTCGTCAACCATACATTCGTTATCATACGTGCATACTTTACATATCTTGTATATAAATATATATATATACGTATTCAATCATATAAACATTCTAAAATAATAACATTCAATGCATAATCATACACGTATAATGCACTTACCACTTAAGGTAAGTGTATTAACTATAACATAGTAGTATGCACATAGCCCAAAATAACGTCACAGAGTAAAGGGGCTAGAACTCACCTTTAGACGATTCCTCTCCGAGTTTTATCGTAATTCCCTTCCTTAACTGAGCTAGGCTAACTGTGTAATAATTACAAGTATCAATTAACTATTTCTAACCATCTCATATTTCTAAGTAAGTGATGTCTCTAATGGACGGGGGTTCGGGGGCAGCACCCCTGGTAGCGGGGTCTAGGGGCGGCATACCCTAGCAAAGTCTAAGGGGCAGAGCCCCTGGCTGAGGTCGAGCTGCCAGGTCAGTTTAGAAAAATTTTATTTTCATTATAAGTCTTTATTAAATTTTCATTAGAAAAACGAGCCGAATTAAGTTTTACAACAATTCGGATCGCATGTAAAACCAATCGCATCACATGGAGAATTCTGATCGCATCGCATTTCCTCAAACTAATCGCGTTGCATGCATGTGCGATGCGATTTGTTTCGTGGATCAGAATCATCATTTCCTTCCAGCCATTTTCCTCCGTGACCCTTCCTTATGATCCGAATTTACCCTTTTTATGGGTTTTGGGTCGTACCAACTTTGTCTACCCGTGTTTTACAAAGCCCGAACATCACCATTTCTTCTTATATGGCACCTGCTAACTCACGGCTCGTAAAGTTTATGTTTTTATTACATCCTACAGCCCGATCTACTGTTATATCAATTTGCATGTCGAAACCGACCTAAAAAACTTAACCTTTTAACCAAAACTCACCTTACGGTCTCGGGTTTGGGTTCGGATCTGAACAGCCCGCAGATCTGGTGGTGTTTCTTATTGTTTGATGATGTTAGAACACCAAAACCAAGCCTTCCTCTAGCTCGGATTTGGATTCGAGTTTGGAAGAGAGTGTTTGTGTATGTTCTTGAGTGTGTAAATGGAAATAGCGTGGTGGAGAATAAGTGAGAGTGTTGAGTTTGGAGTTTATATACTCCTAGTCTATGGGCCTTACCCATTCCCTAGCCCATTCTTATGTCCATACGCAATATAAACCAACAATAACACCACTAGATAAACGAGTTTCCTTTATTACTTATGAAATTAAATAACGACACGCATGAAATAATAAAATTTTCCTTTATTTATTATTCTCAAAATACGGATGTTACAAGTCTACCCTCCTTAAAAGAGGTTTCGTCCCCGAAACCTAACTATTACTTAAACAATTATGGATAAAACTTGCGTATCTCTTCTTCAACTTTCCAAGTGGCATCTGATCCTTTACGATGCTTCCAATTACTTTCACCAAGGGAATAACTTTACAACGAAGTTGCTTTTCCCTATGGTCAACTATCTCAATAGGCTGCTTGACGTAATTCATCTGCTCGTCTACCTCAATGTCTAGAAGAGGTACGTGAGATGTATAATCAGGACTTTTTCTCAGATGGGAAACATGGAAGGTAGAGTGGATTCCTTCCAGTTCCTCCGGTAGATCTAGCTTATAAGCTACTTCTCCCACACGAGCCACAATTCTGGGTGGAGGAATCAACGGTCGTTGTTGGTTCGCATAGAACGGGTTGTTAAGGTCGACGTTATTTGCTAGCAAACCAGCCCACTACATACAACTCGGATCTCACGGGTTTGAGCTCGAGCTTGTGTTCGGGTTTGGGTTTGGGTTTGGGTTCCAATTAGGATTCATGGTTGTGAAAGTTTCAAAGTTTTAGAGCAAAAGGTGTGAAAATGGTTATAATGTGGTGTAAAAATGAAAGTTGTTTGAGTAAAATTAGGAAAACGGTTTGAATTTGTAGAGAAATGGTTAAAATAATTTTTTTATTTTTTAACAACCACTTTTTTGACCGTTGCCCCCCCCCCCCCCGGGGCGGTGTTCTCCCTCCTTCAGCGCCAATTATTCCCCTCCACCGCGTCCATGTCGTGGAGTCTAATGGGTGGTTAGTGGCTTTGACCTTTGAATTTGCTAGCCTAGTAAATGCAATCATTTTGTCATGTTTTGTTTTGAAATGCAACTTTATTTTATATTTCTTCCACCAGCATCAAGAATTCCTAAAATAGCTCCCATTTTGCCCATTGTATCTTTATGCTTATCCAAATAATCTTTTACAATTGCCGTCTGTTAATAAATAAGAGCATGTTACAAAAGAGATGGCCAGAAAAGTAAAACAATTATAAATAGTAGATGTGGTAATTTAAACCAAACAAGAAATCATACCCGCGCGTTGCTGCGGGCCGAGTTGGTTCCATGTTTTGTTTGTGTTAGACATATTCATGTGGTCATTCATAGTGTATAATAGCAGTCATTATCGATGTTAAATTAGAGCGTGCTTTTGTGAAACATAAACGCATGAGGTATCCATCTCGGTTGTGAAGCGAAGACAAAAGCTCATTTTTGTTCAAATTTAAAGTCATTATCATAGCCTCAAAACGATTCATAACAAATAAAACTTACATAAACAATATTACTGCTTATTAGAAACAGCTTATTAGTACAAGTGACTGAATATTCTTTTAAAAATTAAACGCAAAAATTAGATAAGTTGTTTAAACAAACAGCCCCAATATCCTCTTTAGTGAATCTTGTACCAACATATCACACATAGTACGTTCATGCAATAATTCTAATCAGTTAAAAAATAAAAGATAGAATGGCGTGCATACAAAGCATTTTCAAAGTAGCTAAATGTCATGCTGCTATACATCAGGATACTATTGGCTTACTTCATGAATACATGCAACAAAAATAAAGAAAGAATATGTTTTCAAAACATCAACAGCATCAAAAAAAAGTAAAATTTGAAGAGTTCAGCCTATGCCTTTAAACGAACCAAACGTTCATGAATGCTTGAGAAGTTCGCTTATGTTTGTTTATTTAATAAACAAATGAACATGAACACATGTTTTGTTTGTTCATTTATGTTCTTGAATGTTCGTTTAAGTTGGTTTAGGGATGAGCAAATTCGGTACCGGTACCGTTCGGAACCGGTTCGGAACCGGTACCAGTACCGAAATTGGTATCGATTTGGTGCCGTCGGTACCGAATCGGTACCAAAGTTTTGAGTTTTGGAATCGGTACGGTACCGGTATTTTCCGAATTTTTACCCTCAGTACCGGTACCTTCCCGGTACCAAACCGAATATTTTAGTACCGGTACCGGCGCCAAGATTTTGTGATTTTCGGAATCGGTATTTTTGGTACCGGTACGGTACCGAGCTCATCCCTAGGTTAGTTCATTTATGTTTTTTATTTCGTTTCCTCCACTTTTAGCAGCCTAGATAGCAAAGATTCGGATGAAAATGTAACTGTTACGATCAATATGTACACCAACATATGAAGAGATATATGTCAAACTGTCAATGCTATTAAAAAAATAAAAAATGCAAAGCAACAACAACATTCTTACATAAGCATTAGCAATTGCAAAAGTTATATAAAATGAAACATTTGTAAATTAAAAATAATCGTCCTGCTGATGAATGATAAAAAAATATAGCTAAAAATGACCAAACCTCTTACATATGATTACCATCATATGGAATATTATCTCCTAAAAAATTAACAGATTCACGGTCAATTCAAAATACAAAAGCACTTGGGAAGCAAAGCAAAATAATTCGATCAGTAACAATTGCATATAAATCAAAACGAAATTGTTAGTGAAATACAGTAGACCTGAAAGAAGACATGGCGACCAGTTTCATCACCATGAACCGAAGGTATGACCAACACATCGGAAGCTAGCGAGGGAATCTGCAGAGAGACGGTAAGGGGGTTTTCCATTGATGGCGTGGATAGGTTACGTGTTAGAGGATATGGGTAAGAACTATCTAGAACTTGTGCTTAACTCAGTTGTAGATAAGGCTTAATGAATTGTACAATTAGCTACAGTAAAGTCTCTCTCACAAACGAAACATGCTTTTTAAATATATATATATATAAAAGTCCCTTAATTTAACTTTTACATATAAAAGTCCATTAACTCAACTTTTACATATAAAGAAGTAACAAGATCCCCATCTTTAAGATCCATTGATAACGAGTCTAACATTTCCTAATCTTCATGACTTACTTCATAAGTAGTGCTATAATCATCCTCTTCATTATTTGGGTATTACTCCATTTTATGAAAATACGTGCATAACCCGTAAATAAATAACATCTACAAAAATAAAATAATGTATGAAGAAACCATATTAATACTGTTAACAATAATTTAATATTAACTCGATGCTAAAATAACCATAATACACTAGATAATTAACAAACATGCATATAGTCAAATACTCAAATGACATGAAACTTAATAACTATATAACTTAATATATTGATATTATCAAACATGAATGTAAGTATAAAAAAACATGTAAGAATGAAAAATCAAGAAACACAAATCGGTGATGATATCAAACAAGAATAATAAACGGTGATATATATATATCAAGTTTATTTATTAATTTATATTCCGATTACATACCTCGTGTTGATTTCAAGTTGCCAAAATTTGCTGATCGTTCATTTCATGTCCGTAACCGTGAGTTGTTGTTTCAGTTTACTAGGATTTATATGTAAAAGTTGAGTTGAGGGACTTTTATATCAAAAGTTGAGTTGAAGGACTTTTATGTTTAAATTCAACAAATGGAAGGACTTTTATATGCAAAAGTCAAATTGATGGACTTATTTGAGCAAAACTAGAAAATATGTTGGTTTTTTATAATATTTGCCTAAGTAATATTAGTATTGGCTTATCAATATTAATTTGCTTGTGTACAATTACCGGGCCTAGCGAGCATCCTTTTTGTAATGGTCTCTATTAAGGTTTTAATAGGATCTATTGAGTTTATTTTGCATTGATTGGATGAACTAAGACCACGGGTGGCGTGTGTTTTGGCCCACTCCCCCCCCCCACACCCACCACCAAAAAAAGAAAATTACACCGCCCCGACGGCGTTTTGGGCTACTTTTTGGCCTTCGACGTTTTCAACAAAATGCTGCCACCTTTATTCCTCCCACTGACCTGGTTTTTTCCACAAACTCAACCAATTAAATATTTATTCATTATATTTAGTTTAATTTATAATAGTTAAATAATGATTACAATGATTTTTTACTATCACACCACTTTTTACAAGTCTTCTCATTTCTCATTGCTGACCGGGACGTCACATGTCGCATAACGTCCTATATAGAAAGTTTTAACTACACATGATTTAATAACTTCGATTAAGCATCACACTATTAAATCTTAATGATGCCTTGTATTGATGGAGGTGTATAGCAATCATAATTTGGTCATATGAAAAAAAATAGTAGGAAGATTCGAAAATTTGAAAGTAATTGATGTTCAGATTACCAATTTGGTCATTTTGAAAACCAAAAAAACCCTCCCCAAAACCGTATAATAACGAAGCAACCACCTTTCAACCAAATCCCTCGTGCATCTGGTTATAATACTCGGGCTCTACTACTAGTATCAGTGTTTTAAAAACCGATTCGTATTGGCCGGTTGAACCGGTAATACCGGATTTTGCATATTAGACCGGTATTTTGGCCCTGGTATTTTTGAGCGGTTTGTTAAAACATCGAACCGGCGGTTTTTTCTAAAATACTGGATCATGAGTAGAAGACATGTTTTAGATGTAAAAAACGATTTCAGGAGAATGCTCGACGGAAAGTTAAAGTATTCGCCGGAAATCGTTTAGAAGAAGAAGAGAGAAGTGAAAGTGTGGATTAAGATGAACCCTCTCCCCCTTTATATACTCATCGCAATGAATGCGATGAATTTAATGCGGAAGAGAGAGGAAATCGCAAGTGCAATGAAACTATGACACTTGGAAAAAGCAAGCTGACAACAACTGTTAACAGGACGCGCGCCGTAAACTTCGCACCCACGCGCCTGAAAAAGCGTCTGGAACGACCATATACTGTCACGTCGCCATAACTTCCTGCACGTTCTGAAACTGTCAGAAGAAACCGTCGGACGACACTAACGTCCCTTCAACAGTTTGGACTGTTCTTATCCTTTCACTAACTCTTCGAATTTCAAAAAAAAAAAAAATTCAAAAAGATTCAAAGATTCAAAAATAAGAGGGAATATACCCCCTTACCTTGGTGCCCAAGAAACCATAAGACAAGTGCGGGTACAGTGTCAAGGCGAAACCCTTCACATACCTAGCACCTGCAGGGAATGGAAGCCAAGAATACCTTGGAAGTAAAGAAACTATAAGACGAGTGCGGGTACAGTGTCAAGGCGAAACCCTTCACATACTTAGCACTTGCAGGGAATTGAAACCAAGAAGGATCTTCTGGACCGTGCTTGCGGAAAGAGAAATAGCACCTCCGCATAGCGGGAAAGTTGAGAACCAGCTTGTTTGAAACTTCAAGGCGGAGTTGGTGGTTTAACATAACTGATCACTATGTCCGAAACTACCAAAACCTCGTGAAGAATCTATACAAGTGAAACTTAACGCTCCCGATGTGCGAAGGGGTTAAACACCTACCCGCATCACAACCAAAGATCAGGCAGAAAAGTCGGGAATTTCTGCGAGTGACATTAGGAAAACCGCGGGAAGAATCCCCACGGAAAACCTTAAAACTAAAAAGCCTTTCCAAAACCCCTTGCTTAAGTCCAAAAGTTCACCTCACTTATTAACAATTCATGAGAAGAACATTGGACTGGGGGGACTTGAAGAGGTAGGTCCCAACAGAGCCCAGTTGGACCCGCAAGACTCACCTTGAAGAGGGACGTCTGCGCAAGGACCAACTGGTTCCGCAGGACCAACCATGCTCAGAGATGAAGACCTTACGCGCAGTACGCCAGCTATTCCCGCAGGAAAAGCCTCCCAATGGTGAAGTACCCCGCCTGTTCCCGCAGTTGCGGATACAAGCCATCAGGGAAGGCTACCCGCACTAATAGCAAGGCTACACGCACAAGGCACTAACTCTCAATAATTCAGTGTCACCTGAAGAAGGAATGAGCAAGGCGGGAATACTCCCGCCCAAATGAGCCAGTCCGTACGCTTCTGGAAGATCTTTTGTACTATACCTGCCAAGGTATGGACAAAATAGACAATATCTGACCAAAGCAGCCCATGAACCAATCACAGGGTGACAGCTCACCGACAACAGTACGAGGAGCACGCTCTAGTACAAAATGTCACTATCAGCCGCTGCTTACTCACCAACCCTTGTCGTGGCACGTACATAGCCTGCAGTTGGCGGAAAAGGAATAGTACACAGCCGGCGGAAAAGGAATAGTACACAGCCGGCCATGTCACTATCAGCCGCTGCCTATCCACCAACTACCAGCATGGCACGTGCGTAGCCCACAGTTGGTAGAAAAGGAATATTATACAGCTGGCTGTACCTGCTTGGAAACCTACCTTCGGCTATAAATACTCCAACACATTGGAACGGTATCATCATCTTGTATCTTATCTTCTCTGGCTATTTCTCTTAATATACACTTATATTCAGAGCAATCTAGTCTGATTCTCACGCCGGAGGGTGGTCACAAGGAGGAACCCCCCATTCTCAGTGACGAGCTCACGGTGTCTGTTTTGCAGGTCATCAGAAGAATAACCATTTTTGCCGGACCTAACCCTCGTGGGAAACATCTACTTAATCCCCAGATTATCCGTAATCTGCCGGGGTCACTTAGTGTTTCTTCACTCCCCAAAACCGTATAATAACAAAGCAACCACCTTTCAACCAAATCCCTCGTGCATCTGGTTATAATACTCGGGCTCTACTACTAGTATCAGTGTTTTAAAAACCGATTCGTATTGGCCGGTTGAACCGGTAATACCGGATTTTGCATATTAGACCGATATTTTGGCCCTGGTATTTTTGAGCGGTTTGTTAAAACATCGAACTGGCGGTTTTTTCTAAAATACTGGTTTAAACCGGCAACCCGGTTCTAACCCAAGCAATTTTTGATATTTTGTGGCTCATGTTTTTTAAAATTTATTTTTAACCTAGCAATTAACATCGAAACGAGTAAACTTCAGGATTATCTTTTTAAAATTTAATTCTTTTTTATTAATTTTTTATTATAGATTAACTTTTGAATTATATTTTATTATGTAATCATATAATTTTAGGTTATTTTTATATAAAGTTATATTTATATGATATTACAAGTTAAACTACTAACCCGGTTGAATCTTCCGGTACAACCCAGTTCAACCGATTACACTATTTTTTATTGCAAACCTGTATGAATTAAATACTGGTTTTTAAAAGATTGACCAGTATTTAATCAAAGATATTTTATTGAAAGAAAAAATGTTGGGCATGACAGATGGAGGATGCCTTTTGACACCAATAAGCAAAGTCTCTCTCTCTCTCTCCCCTACAAATGATGAGCCTCCTTGATGCATAACCAGCTTGTACCGGAAAATGCCAATTCTCAGAATCAGACCATCGAACATCAAAGACATATGCTTAATAATATCCAGCCTCTCCATCTTCTACCTCCTCTCTCACCCCTTAATAATATCTAATCCCATCTCCATCACACCTCCGCCCACCACCACCGCCCTCCGCCACCTCTTATTCTCAATCGCATCCTCCACCAAATCCTACCCAAATCGAAAACCATACATTCGCCAATGGTATCAACCCAATTTCACTAAAGCACTCGTCTTCTTAGACCGTCCGGTAACCCATCTTTTACCTTTTTATTCACGGGTCGGGTTTCGAATTCAAATCCAAACTTTGGGTTTTTCAAAAAAAGAAAAAAAAAGTTATTTTTGGGCCTAGCTTTTATTTTTTGGCTTATGAAGTTGCTTATATAGTTTATTTTATAGTTTATTTTCTATTATTGATAAGCTCTTTTAAGTGTTTGGATTAGGTTATATTCTACAAGTTCATAATAAGTTGTTAGATCCATCATTCTTTAATTTGTTACATAAATAAGTTGTTTCACCCTTACACAACTAAGCTAAATAACCATCTTCAACTTAGCTTATATAAGCTTATAGCATGCTTATAAGCTTAAAAGGCTAAACCAAACACTAAAAAAAACTTATTTTTGTAAAAAAAAGCTAAAAAAACTCTAAGCTTTGTTAAAAAAGCTAGGCCAAAGTAGTGGGTCTGAAGATGACGCGCCTGTTATTGTTTTGTAAGCTTTGTTAGTAACAGGCGTGTCATTATTTTGTAAATAAGCTTACAGTAATAATGACGCGCCTGTTATTGTTTAGGTGCCTCCACCAAGTGGTGGGTCTGATTCCGATCTTCCTCCAGTAGTTATCTCCGCTGACACGTCGGCATTCCCGTACACTTTCCCCAAGGGCCTGCGGTCAGCGATTCGTGTGGCGCGGATCGTGAAAGAAGCGGTGGAACTGAAATCGGATGATATTCGGTGGTACGTTTTCGGCGACGATGACACGGTGTTTTTTACGGAGAATTTGGTTAGGGTTTTGAATAAGTATGATCATAATGAGTGGTTTTATATCGGGAGTAGATCCGAGAGTTATGATCAGAATATGCAGCATTCGTTTAATATGGCCTTTGGTGGCGGTGGGTTTGCGATTAGCCGCTCGTTGGCTCGGGTTTTGGCGAGGGTTTTGGATTCGTGTTTGATGAGGTACCCGCATGTGTATGGAAGTGATTCTAGGGTTTATTCTTGCTTGGTTGAACTTGGTGTTGACTTGACTGTTGAACCAGGGTTTCATCAGGTGAATATTGTTTAATTTTGACTTTTTTTTAAGTCAATGATGAAATGATTTTAGTTATGTTTTTTAAATGTAACCAATGGTGTTTTAGCTTAGGGGTGCAAACGAGCCGAGATACTTGAGATCGGATCCATGAAAAGCTTAAAACAAACCGAGCCCGAGCCTCTAATAAAGCTAGTTTAGTTCTCGAGCATTGTGTATTTTTAAGTTTTACCTCTTTTTGACTTTTATGTATTAGTTTTACATTGCATGGTCGAGTGAGAGCCGAGCTTTGGCTTGCTTAAGGTACTACACGAGCTTGAACCGAGCTGAGGCTCTTTTGAGGTTTTTCTCAAAAATAATTAAAAATGTATATAACTTAATTATTAATTATTAATAAATAATAAACAAGCCAAGCTTGAGCTCTTGTAGGTCAAAACGAGCCAAACTCGGGCTCAGATCGGCTTGTTTACACAGCTAGTTTAGCTATATAAATTCATAATTTGATTTTTTATATTGATTCGTTACATTTTTTTGAACAAATTTGTTTGGATTTGAATCTTTGCGTTGACTTTTATTTCATTGTTTGCATACCAGATTGATGTTAGAGGTGACTTATTTGGGATCCTTGCTGCACACCCATTATCACCGTTATTATCACTTCACCATTTTGACATCATAGATCCAATCTTTCCGGGTTTGACCAAGCTCGAGTCGGTCAAACATCTGTTCAAAGCGGCCAACCACGACCCTACTCGGATCCTTCAGCAAGCAGTCTGCTATGATTCTTCCAAATCGATCACAGTATCGGTTTCGTGGGGTTATGCAGTTCAGGTTTTTGAAGGCAATCAGTTACTTCCTGATCTGATTCGTGTGCAGAAATCGTTTAGCTCGTGGAGAAGAAAAGAGACCTTTTTTTCGAGTCTTCATATGTTTGATACGCGGGATTATAAAAAAGACCCATGTAAAAGCCCAGATTTGTTCTTCTTTGAAGATGTTGGACCAGATGATAACAAGTCTTATACTTTTTATAAAATGAAAAAGTCGATGAATTGCACTAGAAGTAACGCGATACGGAATTTGAGTAATATTAAAGTTTTCTCACAGAAGCTTGATTCTCATGCGCGACAAGTATGCATATGATTTTGATTAACGGTCGCTTAATTTACTTTTAAGTAGTTATTTGACCCCATGAAAATTATGGTGATTTGCTTTTGTATTGTGTGCAGATGGGTTCACTGCGCCGTGAATGCTGTGAAATCTTACAGCCGTACAATGAAACGATGGTTATTGCTTTGAGGCGTTGTGAAACAGATGAATTGATTGCTATGGACCCATAGGATTCTTTTATGTATGGGCACTTGATGACGTGGCAGGCTCTCAATCCGTATCAGAGCACTGAGGTAATTCATTTAGATGATAATTTTCCCAAACATGTCTTATTTTTCTGTTAATGGTACTCCATTTTTGGAACATAGATACATTTTTTACTTTCAAAAGTCAAACTTGTCACTTCCTGGCATTGAGATTATTGTTGAAATTTTTTTTCCTGGGAAAGCAATCAATAGCTACATTAAGTTATCTAACAAAGGTTTGCAAGCCAAAAGATATTGGCGATTATTCTCATCAAAACTGATATCAAATTCGAATTTTGGAAAGTGATAGTTTGACTTAAGAAAGTCAGATTTCAATTTCTGATAAATTCACTTCTGTGTTTGTTTCAGGTTTATGATAGCTCATGAATATTATATCACATTTGAAGACGAGGGTGCGAGCTGTTATAACTCACCAGTGTTACAGATGTAGTATTCTCCTCACCAGTGTTACAGATGTAGTATTCTCCGGATAATGATATAGTTTTGATTGTTGAGGCGCCTGTCACATAATGTACTATATTTGTTGAATGATTATGATATTAATATACATAGTTATATCCTTACTTCCCTTGGAACACTCAAAGCTCAACTGACTGTAAGAAGACAATATGTGTGCTGTGCTGTGCTATGCAGAACATGGGCAGCACAGTAAAATTTTAGGCAAAAGTCATTGTATATTTTACCTTGACAAGCTCTAGACTTTATTTTAATTTGGGTTATGATCAGTTTATTTGTTGGCAGTGAAATTCAGAAAAGATCTCAATATTAGACTCCATTTTATGCCTCCAAAGAGGTTGAACCGCTCGTAAGTCAATTTGAACAATCTTTCTTTGAACCGGTCAGCTACCGATGAAGCCAGATCGGGTGATCACATCGGATTTTAATTTTTCTTTTCTCAATACATCATTTACTAGTACTACTTCAGCTACTTTATCTACGTATTTGTTATTTTAAAGCTTCACATTTTATTCTTTTGACATTGAGAGTTTAAAGTCACATACTTTGTTATTAAATCATTTATGACATGATCTGGTTTTTGACACTTGTCTGGACGATGAACATGGCCGGCCGGCCGGCTATGAAAACATTTCTTTTAACATGGTTGACCACCAACAAACACACGCAAACAGAACTTAAACAAGACTTAAAAACAACTAAAAAAAATCCCAATCAAGAAGCTCTGAAGTAAAAACAGAAAAAGGGTAAAGTAAGGGGAACACATGTTTGTGTTGTATCCGCTAATGTGTTTATCTACCTCCTCTCTTGTTGCATAAAACACCAAGAGTTTTAAGTTTAAGATTTAAAAACAAAAAAAAAAGTCAAGAAATTCAAGTTATCTGTAAAACGAAATGTTATTACTGGAATCATTTCCGGCTAGAAAGATAGATTCCAGAAATTATGGCCACCCCTGCAACCGCCACCCCAACCGTTGACAAAACTTTTGCTACCGAAATTGATGCTTTTGCTGAAGGCAACTCCATAAGCTCCTTCATCTGCATCGGCCCGAGGCACAAATTAATATATTTTAAAAATCATTCCTTAAACCAGTTTATTATTGTAATTGCAGAATAATAGATTTATCCAATTATTTCATGGGAAAGAATCACTGACCTCAACAGGCTGCTTCCAATACTTTTGTATCCCCTGAAGGTGCCCTTTGCCCACAACTGCAACCACAGAACTATGTTCGCGTGCTACTTTCAGCAAGCTCGAAGACATGTACCTACACGCAAACCATGTTACAAAAGGCACTTCAAGTTCATAGAGTTTAGGTCCCAAAAGTAAGGTATCATATATCATTTTGTAAACTAATTCTAGGTAAAATTAATACGCTACTAATCCTTGAATCCCAATAAATATGATAATCAAAAGAATTACACGTAACTTAATGTTATTAAAAGCATGAACGGCCCTATTTATGAAAATCTTTATTTATGTACAACCAAACAAGCTCAAGATACGACGAATCAAGCTATATGTACAGTCAAAGAAACTCAACAAAAAAATACATAAATAAAATAAAAAATCTTAAAAATAGGAATAGGAAAATGATTTACAATCATGAAGTATTTACAGAAGGGCTAGATAGCAAAAGTATGATCTTATTAGAATCTTGAAGTGAATATATGCGATTTTTTCTACTTCTGTTCTTGTGGTTCATGTGTAGTTGTTATTAGGGAAAAGAAAAGATAAGTGAAGCATATAAATAAAACAACTGAAACTAAATCTTTTTAGAATAATTGGTCTTAAATATCATCTTCTCACAGCCCATGTGGTCAACCTTGATTAAATTATAGAATAACTTACAACAATCAACCTTGTGGTATACATAAAGTCATGGAAAAGGTCCATAAATTAAAATTATCATTCATGTTTATGAAACACGTCTTGACTATAGTCTCTATATATAAACTAACTGGTTTATACTTTATATCGTTAAAATACCAACTATCGTTGTTTTGAGTTGATTAGACCTTTAGTTTTCAGAGGTTGTCAAATGGACGGGGAGGCAGGTTAGGTACACAGATCCATTCCTAATTTATATAGATAATTAGGACATTCAATACATAACTAATTATAAGTAGACAAGACAACTACAAGAACCGCATAAACACTAACATTTGTTGCTTTGAATGACTAACTGTAACATATAAGGCATACACGCAACCGCATAATTGCATGTCATTCTCTCTTCCACTACCTATGATTAGTACTACATATAAAATGCTTATTGAAGTTCTCTACTTAAATCAGATTTTGTATTTGAATATTATTAGATATAAAACAAATTTTTTAGATTTTATGCATTTGAATATGCTTCAGATGGCCTTCGATCCCACCCGTTTGAGCCTTTCTTTTCATATTAAATATTGGGATATTCGTTTTTAGTACTCTCAACTTTCACTCATGGGTTAATATCACTCCCAGCTTTCGTTTTGTCTCCCACCACTCCCAACTTTCAACCTATTTGTTTTTACCACTCCCTCACTAACCGACAACCAATGCCGTTAGTGGAGATGCTGACGTGGCTTCTTTTTAACTGAGTCAGATGAGGTGGCATGCTTACTTGGAAATTACTTTTTTTTCTTTTTTTATTTATATCAAACATCAATAACAATACTTAAACAAAGCATGGGATTCAACAAACCCTAAACTCCATATCAAAGTTAACACAATCCACGGTATCATTCACCTACAAATCCATCACACCAGTCATGATTCAGCCCACATAACCCGTATAACTCACCGCACCGCCGAAATCCAATTTCACCGGTTTTTTTTTTCAAACCCTAGCTTAACAATCCAATGGAAGACGATGATGAGTTCGGCGATCCGTACTCCAATGTCCTCCTGCCGGCACAATCATCATCGTTTCCGGATATTCACCCAATTGATACCGTTAGGGTTCCAAGCGACGATGATGAAATTCTATATGGCGCAAAATTGGATGAATTGGATGATAAGAAATTGAAATTGGATGTGAATAAAGGTGTAATTGAAACCCAGAAGGTGTTGCTGTTAGTTGATTCAGGAGTTAGTATTTTAGATGAAGCCCTAATTGGTAAAGGTCAGATTTTGGATGAGAATTTTGGAATTGATGATGATGGGTAGGTAGGTTTTGTGATTCTGGGCTATCGGAATCCGGAGCTCGGGTTTCGGAACCCGGTGATGGTGAGTGATGATGATGACGACGACAGCGACTGCGGCTGCAGAGACGATGATGATGATAGTGACAGCGAGAATGATTTGCAGATTGTGTTGAATCCCATGCTTTGTTTAAGTATTGTTATTGATGTTTGATATAAATAAAAAAGAAAAAATGTAATTTCCAAGTAGACATGCCTCCTCATCTGACTCAATTAAAAAATAAAAAAAAAACCACGCCAGCATCTCAACTAACAGCGTTAGTTGTCGGTTAGCGAGGAAGTGACAAAAACAAATAGGTTGAAAGTTGGGAGTGGTGGAAGACAGTGAAAATTGGGAGTGATATTAACCAAGGAGTAAAAGTTGGGAGTATTAAAAGCCAATATCCCTTAAATATTATAGCTTAGCATACTTTACCACTACGAAAAAAATGTAATCCATATAAAGGTAAACTGGCAAAAACTTCCACCTCTAAGGGGGTGTTTGGGATTCCTTATTTTGGCCTCCTTATCACTTTTTAACCTTTTGAAGAGTTAAAAAGTGTTTGGAATTGCTTATGATGTGAGAGGAAAAGTTTCATAAGTTACAACTTTGTAACTTATGACTTTTCCTTAAGTCATAAGGAGACCAAAATAAGGAATCCCAAATGCCCCCTAAATATAGCAATATCCTATTCAGCAGAAGCAAATGATAAATATGTATTGTGTATACAAATATTATGTATATATATGCAAGTACATATATATAGGAGCGCATTCATTACAGAACCATTTTGAGAACTGTATAAATACTTGTACTTATTGCTTTAAATGTGATAAGGTGATTATGTAACCGCCCACTACATCTCATGAGCACGAGAACAAGTGTTTATTGCGGGCCTCTACTTATCATTGATTGTGTAATAAATGCACCTTTACATATATGTGCGTACGTAAAGCTATATTAATGTGCATGTACGTGTCTACACATATGTGTGTGTATAAAGTTATTAAAGATGATACATGCATCAAAGAAGATACTAACTTGTCTCTTTCATGCACAAGGGTTTCCATTAGAGTAGGGAACTCCTTGCTCATCTCTTGAATTACAAGTGTCAGCATGTCCACATCATCCAATTCCTTCAACTGTTACAAGTAATAAATGCATTATTCCACAAAGCATAAATACAAATATACAGTCACCAACTTTTTTATATAAATTTCACTTTCTCAACATTTACAATGGAAAACAAAAGCATTGCTATGCGAATGAGACAAGTACCATTTCATTTAAGCGTGCAGGGCTTGGTAAGAATATTGATTGGAACATGAAGGTATATACCAGCTTTGTTTTATGCCACAGTGGCATTTTTGACCATGTTCGGCGTAATGTTATCTGTTGAACAATCACATGAGCAAAAAACGGTATGCTATTTGTTAATATTATAAAATATAGATTTAAGAAAGATACATAATATTATGATCTTACGTTTACTGGACGATCACCAAGAACCACCTTTCCGCCATACTTCATGGCCTCTTCATATCCAACACGAAACTCACTTCCAGGGAAAACCTCAAGCCTACTAGCAACCTGAAAGAGCATAAGATTGACACGCCTTAAATACACTTCTCATAAAAATATCACATGTAATAATCTTGTATAAATAGAATAAGCATAATTAGTTATTTAATTTTGAAGAGCATAAAAATAAAATAGAATTAAGAAAGCATACTAACGATACAACAGAGTGGTTTTAAATATGCCTAGACTGAAATATCAGCCTAATTATAAGCTTGATTCATTTAAGAACTGAGATATTACTTAGCAGGGATGTTCACTAACAAAAATTTTGAACAAAATTGCTAACTATGGTTTCAGGAAAAACAAACTGAGGGTATGAACCAATTTTTCTCTGTCCAAATTCATTAGTTTGTACTATAAAATTTAAAATGATAAAATATGAATCATGAATATGACACTTATTCCTAAAAAGGAAATAGAAAAAAGTTCAACGGAAGGTTTGGTTCATATGGTTGGTTCCAAGTTCCAAACCGCATCATTAAACAGCCACACTGGAACCCAACCTTGAAACAAACCATATTGATCTCAAAAGAGCTGACTTGCTTCAAATTGGGCAGTTTATAAACACCCTTTTATACATTTTATATGAACTCATTTTTCCCTTTATGTAGTTTGCATGTCTCAAATCATATTTTTAAGTTGATTTTTAAACATGCCAAGCATTTTTCTATAATATAAATGAAGATGTGCATACATATTAAAACATTATCATTAGATGAGGACAGTTACATTGAGTCGTTATTACGTATGAAATGTCAAAATCAAAATTATCTGCACCAAAAGAAATCTGCACCCGTATTTTTACCAAATTTTAAATATAATGATTTGATGGTATACTAATCGTTAGCTTATAACCATTCTAATTATTTATAACTACTTAAAAAAACTAAGAGATAGAATATGTTTAGCACACATATGCACATAAGATCAGTCATTCAATTATTTAATTATTTTATTACAATATGCAAGTATGAACAATAATATCATACCTTAGCAAGAAACCAACTGTAAAGTATTCCAAATGTGTTGTGATTCTTCTTCCACAAGTCCACCATTTCTCCCATTGTAGGTATCTATCCAGCTTAAAAATCAGTACAGTTGCAAACAAGGATCTATATTCCTGTGATATTTGTGTCCCCAAAAGAATAAACAATTAATAAACCTGAATACCTTTAAATTCTGAGGAGTGAGTACAGCCACACGGTTTGAGCATAACTCCAGAAAGACAACCTGTATTCATAAAAAATATCAAATAAATCATAACTACAGCCGCTAAACTGCCAAAAGGTTCATCCATCAATCAAATGTAATAAGTTATAGAGAGAAGTACCTCTGGTTTCAAAAAACTGATCACGGCTTCAACTTCTTGGCAGGACTCCTTCCAAAAAAATGACAGTTAATGAAAATTCAACACGTAATTGCTGGACGTTAAGACACATTCATTATTCAAATAAACTTTTATGTGCATTTATGATTCAATAAATAAATAAATAAAAGTAAGTCAATCTTTAAACGCCAATATCAGAGCTACAAAACAGGAGATAATTGCAATTTCAAAGTAAAACATAATACAGATCTTCTTAACAGGACTAGGCAGTGACCTACAAATTAGCTTTCATTATAAAATGTGTGGCGCTTGCTTAACTGTAAGAAAATACAAAAGTAAGAACAGACCAATGACATCTACTTAAATAAGTTAATTATAAAGTTAAGATTTATAAACAGATAAGCTATTGTGGTTAAAAAAAAGTATTTTTCAGCTCCATTTTTCGTTACTGAGAAAGGAAAAAGAACAAATCAAACTGGAACTCCAGGGGAAATGTAGATGAAAACAACCAAGGGAAACAACAAGTTATAGAGCATGTAACCTACTAAAGAAATAACATCAAAATGGCTCCAAAGATATTTAATATAAACTAATAACAACACTAACATCACAGCTTAAACTGAAAGTCGAAGAGATTTATGAATTGGAGTGGTAATAGCATTTTTCATTGATATACCACCTTTAACTTTACCTACAAGGTATAATGTGTAGTTCAACTATCAACTATTTACCTGCCCCTGCCTACCTCATTGGCTGATCATTTCAATGTGTTTTGACTCTACTACATCCATATACATACACACACATATCCATATCTGTGTATTTCTTACAAAAAAAAAAGTACTTATTGTCCTTGAGGCAAGATATCAATTGACTGCACACACACGCCAACACGTTCAACCAACTTTCAACTTCTTCAGTTTCGCTATGAAATTCACCAAATTTAATAACTTAGAAATGAAACAGATATTATACGAGCACCTAGTTTGACATGAATCACATTCTGAAAGGTCAGCTATATTAATGTAATCAACTATAATGCAGTACAAATTATAGCTGTTTTTCCTGAGACACAGCAGAACTTTTATACCGATTCGATCATCAACATATCACACTTTCCTACAAGTTAGCCTTTGAACATCAAAAGGTGTTGCAACATGAACTGCGGACTAGCATTTTTATACTTTCCTTCTCAGCTAAGAAACAAGAAAAAAAAACCTGATAACTAATTAAACCTTGTTATAACCTTAATTGTTACCTAAACAACTAAATATCAGATAACATTAACAAAACATAACAATTGAACAAATAATAAAATAATCAATTAAGCAAATTAACATGAATTTTATTGAATTACCATAGAAACATGCGCGGTTCCAACGAGATACACATCGCAATTTCCCCCTTCAACAGAGGAGTCACACGAAAGCTTCACCACACTCCGTAACAGCTCCTCAGGCAGCTCAATCCTTCGCTCACCTTCATCAATCAATTTCTCATCAGTAATAATCACAATTATCCTTATCAAAAGGACCTGACTCTATAAAACACGAATCAATTCACAAATTCGAACCTCTAACTTCATTCTCATTCAAACCGCGACTCTCTTCATCGGCAACAACGCTCCGATCGTCAGAATTTGCTCCGTCATCGGAGGTTTTTGTTGTTAGAACAGATTCGGAATCCATCGCCGTCGAATTTCGGTGGCGGAGAGTGGCGGTGGATCTTCGTCGGAGTTGTTGTAGTGCGTGATTTGGAGCTCCGGCGGAGATTTTCCGGTAGAATAAGCGGACGGCCGGTGAGAGTTTGTTGTGAATGAATAGGTGTGGCTCGAGCGAGTTGACCAGGGCGCGTGACTGAGTTAGAGTGAGTCCATTCATACATACGTTTCACGAGTAACGTGCGTGTCCGGAATTAGGCTTCTTTATATGCATACAGATGCACTAGCGTAACCGTCTAACAAAATGGCACTTTTACATCAATGGTACTTGTTGATGCATATTCTCATACTCCCATCCTTCTTCTTAACAAACAACATCGGCGCGTCCTATGGGGAAACACTCAGCCTTATGAAACCCTTGTTGAGAAGTTCTTGTAGTTGGGACATTAGTTCTTTCATCTCGGATGGCGCCAGACGATAAGGTGCTTTCGCGACGGGCTGTGCTCCTAGTACTAACTCTATCTGGAATTCCACCTCTCGTTCCAGTGGTAACCCCGGAAGGTCCTCAGGGAATACTTCTGGGTAGTCACACACTACAGGAACGTCTTTCACTTCCTTCGTCTTGGCCATAGCTTTGACAACATACGCCAGGTAGGCACTGCACCCTCGCCTTAACAAACCCTCGGCTTTTATCATCGAGATGACGTTAAGCCCTGAACTCTCTCTATCACCGTAAACGGTTACTGTAGCACCCTCGCCTTAACAAACCCTCGGCTTTTATCATCGAGATGACGTTAAGCCCTGAACTCTCTCTATCACCATAAACGGTTACTGTACCACCATCCGAAGTCTTCAGTCTTATCAATCTACTCTTGCATACTATCTAAGCTTCGAATTTAGACAACCAATCCATCCCCAGTACCACATCAAATCCTCTTAAGGTCATCACATACAGGGTAGCAGGGAATCCATGTCCTTCTAACTCTATCTTGCAATTCTTAACCATCCTTATAATTCTAACCGAAGTCTTACTAGCGGTTTCTACCATAAAAGTTTTAGGTGCACGACAACAAATCATCTTAGCTGCCTTACAAAATGAGGTAGTTACGAAACTCCTAGTTGCACCTGAGTCAAACAATACTGAGGCAGAAATACCATTTACTAAGAAAGTACCTGTCACAACATCGGGGATCTTCTTGGCCTGTTCTTGGGTGAGCATGTAGGCTCTCGTCTTTGGCCTGTTCTGGTCAGCCACTTTCTTACCACTTCCCCCAGCTTCATTTACCGAGCACTCTCTTGCCAAATGGTGTAAGGCCCCGTTCCCGGTAACCCTACTTTGGTGTTGGATTTACTCATAAACACAGTTCTAAAATCAGAGTAAATTAAAAACTTCGCGGAATAATTAAAAACTTCAAACATCACATTACAAAACATTCATTCTTGTCTTAACATACAAATTGTCTTTTCATAAATAATTAATTAAAACAGTCATAACACTTCATCATGGATGCCAGTCTCTTCAGTCCATGCCCTGTGTCCCTCCTTAAGCTAGCTGCCTCAACCTATTTGCCTGCGTGCATACTAAAAGTCAGCTACGCTGAGTGAGTTCTAGTTAATCAATTTACATACAATACATTCATACCCTTACTCATACGCGTCCGAAGATACGTATTCATACCTTACTTTTCTATTACTCCTTTCATGTATATCTTATATACATGCATACGTACTTACATACTTTCTTTCATAAAACCTTATGGTATACCATAAGCTATTCTACATTAAACATCACAGATATTGTAAGGGTCTGGTCCCTATCATCACAGATATTATAAGGGTCTGGTCCCTATCATCACAGATATTATAAGGGTCTGGTCCCTAATCACAGATATTATAAGGGTCTGGTCCCTAACATCACAGATATTATAAGGTTCTGGTCCCTAACATCACAGATATTATAAGAGTCTGGTCCCTAACATCACAGATATTATAAGGGTCTGGTCCCTACTGCCTCTAATAACCATACATTTATCATACGTGCATATTTTACCTGTCTCATGTATATAATATATATATATACATGCTCATTCATACTATCATTATATAGTAATAACATCCAATACATAGTCATACATGTATCATACACTTATCAATTAAGTAAATGTATTAACTATCACACAGGAGTATGCACACAGCCCCGAAAACATTTCAAAGAGAAATTGAGCTAGAACTCACTTGGAGTCGATTTCTCTGGCCGTTAATGGTAATTCCCTTCTTTAGTTGTGCACGGCTAACTGTATAACGCATTACGAGTGTCAAATATCCATTACGACTACTTCTTACATCTAAGTCAATGACACCCTCAACTAACGGGGGTCCGGGGGCAGCGCCCCTGGTAGCGGGGTCTAGGGGCGGCAGCCCCTAGCAGGGTCCAAGGGGCAGCGCCCCTGCATGGAATTTCGCTTCGCATGAAACTTTTTTCGCTTCACATGCTTTTCGCTTCGCATGGAACTTTTTCGCTTCGCATGGCTGTGCGATGCGAAATTCCTGCCTTTCGACGTTTTTACCATTTTAAAGCCATTTTCCGACACATTCTGACCCCATGCACCTGATCCTGAACCCATATCTCTCATAGTCCAACGCCATCTTTTTACCTTAAAGTGCACCCAAGAGGTTATTACTTACCAAGTTTATATTTTTCTTACATTTTACAACCCGATCTATCATTATATCTGTTTGCATGACGATTCTAACCATAAAACTTAACCATTTAAATCGAAACCCACCTTTTGCTTCGGGTTCGAGTTCAGATCTGGACAATACGTAGATCTGGACGTGATTCTTGTTGCTTGACGATGTTAAACACGACATTCCATCCTTCTTTGGCTTGGATTTTAAATCCGAGTGCTAGAGAGAGAGTATGTGTGTGTGTTTGGATGAGAAAAGAAAAGAAAGGAAGAAGTAGTTGGGTATATATAGAGGGGGGGTTTCATGGGCCCCACCACCCATTCCCAATTCCTACTCCAAATATTATCCAAATACTTAACACACGACTAACTTAACGACACACAGTTAACAACAAACTTTCTATTATGTATTATTTAGCAAAAGTTGGATGTTACAAATGGCCAGTCATTCCACATTAGTTACAGACGGGCTCACTGTTACAATCACGAGAGTGCCCTGTCTTTCCACACTTGTAGCAAGCGCTCACCCCTGCGCCTTACTTACATTCTCCACCGTGCATCTTCCCACAAGTCTTGCACGGCTTCTTTTCCCACACCTTCTGCTTCTTCTCCCTAGAATTCCACAACCGAGTACCCGGTCGCTTAGCAGGAGCAACCCCCTTCTTCTCCTTCTTCTCTTCCACTACCACATCGTCCACGGCCAGGTTATCGTAAACCATTTCTGCGAGTTCGACGGCAGAATTGAAAGTAGCGGGTTTACTAGCCCGGACAAAGGTGCGAACGTTTGGTGGTAGTCCCCTCAAATAGCACTTAACCCTCTTAGCCTCGGTGTTCACCATGTCAGGCACGAGTTTTGACATACGGTTAAACTTAGTGGTGTACTCTCGGAGGGTCATCTTTCCTGCCTTCAAATTCAGGAACTTCATCTCTGCCCTCTCCACTTCAGCTTCTGCACAGAACTTCTTCATGACCATTTCCTTCAGGTCTTCCCACCTCATAGCCTCGATTTCCACAGCAGTCTTTCTTTGCTCTACTGTTTCCCACCAAAACATAGCTTCTTCCTCGAATGACTGGGGAGCAAAACCCGCTGCTTGGTTGGGGAGACACTCGCTAATTCGGATAACCTTGTCCATTGCGGTTATCCATTGGAGAGTAGCGATTGCATCCACTGTACCAGAAAACTTTGGTGGGTCGCAACCTTTGAACAACCTGTAGCTGCACCCACCTTGGCCCCTCTTACTAGCATTGACCTTCGCAGACCGATCTTCACTTGATTCCTCCCTCACAGTCTCTTCATCTTTCTTACTACTTTCCCCTATCCTCTCAGCAGTTCCTGCATGGCTCTCGGTTGACTTTTCCTGTTGCTGATTCTGTACTGCAGCAGCCACTGCCTGAGTAATGGCAGCTTGGATAGCAGGGTCGAGCTGATACCCTTCATTTCTCACAGTTAGGCTTCTCCCCTCCTCAGACTTGGTAATCGGTCCCTCGGGGGGTACTTGGGTAGCACGTGGTCTACCACGGCATCTCGAACTTTCTCCATGCCCAGCAGTCTTCTTAGTACCCGCCATTCGTATTCTATAAGAAAACACAAACGTCGTCACTTCAGGAATTGTTTAGTACAGGGATAGTAAGGCTAACAGGTAATAACAATGGTCAGTTGTGATTAGCTGATCACAGTACTCTCCGTGTCATACACCCTTCCCTTTGTGAGTCCACTTGTGCTAGTTCCTACGTATAATAGTTGGTCGATCACACGTTTCACATCTTCACACATAAACAAGCAATTCTATATCTAGCTATTAAGTTAGCTTTCTTACTCATTCCTTACTATACACAAGATCATGATCAACTTACACAAGATGATAACTTTCTAAGCTTGCTTGGAGGACATATGACATTCTCTGACTGGCATCTTCTTTCTTTTCTTTCTTAAGTCTCATTCTCTGTTCGAGTATAGGCATGTAGGATGCTTATATCTCTCGAACTTATGCTCTGATACCAACTTGCAAGGCCCTGTTCCTAGAAGCCCTACTTTGGCGTTGGATTTACTCATAAACATAGTTCTTAAAATTAGAGTTAATTAAAAACTTTTTGCGGAATACATAATATTAAACATTCTTACATAACATGAGTGCTTGTTTTAAACAAAATACATTAAGTCTTAAAAGGTAACGCAAACGACACGTGAATTCTTCTTTTCTTCGATGTCAGGCTTCACTTTGTTGCCATGTGTCTTCCCTCAAGCAACCCGTCGCATCCTATTCACCTGCGTGCATACTAATAGTCAGCTACGCTGAGTGAGTTCTAGTTTAACAGTTTACAGAATTATTCTTACACATTCTTTCATTTCCATACAAGTATTATTTGTACCACTCTTACACATTCTTACAAACACACAATTATACATACATTCTTGCACAGATATTATAAGGGTCTGCCACCCGACTTCTTGCACATATATTATAAGGGTCTGCCACCCGACTTCTTGCACCGATATCGTTGAGTCGGCCACTCTATTCTTGCGCAGGTATTAGAAGGGCCTGCCACCCTGACTCTTACTATTCTTGCCCAGGTATTAGAAGGGCCTGCCACCCTGACTCTTACTTCACATTCCTTCTAGATTCTTACAAACATATTAAGTTAAACAACTAACGTATGCAAGTTCTAACCTCTTTCTTTCATTCTTACATTAATCAGTTGTGCTAATCACATAGATATATATATCTTTCTTTCATTCTTGCGTTAATCATTCACGTTAAGCGCATAAATATATATGTAACTATTCTTACAAGTATGCACATAGCCCCGAAACCATCTCCAAGAGAAATGGGGCTAGAACTCACCTGGAGACGATTTCTCTTACCGTCAATGGTAATGCCCTTCCTTAGCTGTGCACGGCTAACTGTACAATACATTACACGCGTCAATTAACCATTATTACTACTTCTTACATCTAAGTTAATAAAACCCTCAACTAAAGGGGGGTCCGGGGGCAGCGCCCCTGGTAGCGGGGTCTAGGGGCGGCAGCCCCTAGCACGGTCTAAGGGACAGAGCCCCTGGCTGGGGTTGAGCTGCCAGGTCAGCTCGGAAAAATTTTATTTTCGTTAATAGGTCCTTTAGCAAAAACACATCAGAAAATGAATCGGGTCACAACTTAAACAATTTCGCATGGGAGGTTTCGTTTCGCTTCGCATGGGAGCGTTTTGCTTCGCATGGGAAGGTTTCGCTTCGCATGGGAGCGTTTCACTTCGCATGGGAGCGTTTCGCTTCGCATGGCCATGCGATGGGAAATTTCTCCCTTTCTTCACTTTTACCATTTTACTTCGTGGCTCCTCCTCAGGACCTGATTTTTACTCTTTCTCAACTTTCGACACATTCTGACCCCATGCACCTGATCCTGAACCCATCTCTCATAGCCCAAACGCCACCTTTTTACCTTAAAGTGCACCCAAGAGGTTATAACTTACCAAGTTTATATTTTTCTTACATTTCACAACCCGATCTATCATTATATATGTTTGCATGCCGATTCTAACCATAAAACTTAACCATTTAAACCGAAACCTACCTTTTGCTTCCGGTTCGAGTTCAGATCCGGACAATACGTAGATTTGGACGTGATTCTTGCTATTCGAAGGCACTTGAACACCAAAATCTTCCTTACTTTTGCTTGGATCCGAGTCCGAAATGCTAGAGAGAAAGTGTGTGTTTTCTAGTGTGTGTGTGTTGTGTAAAGAAATGTTGAAAGGATGGGGGATGACCTTATATAGGGAGCCATGGGCCCCACCATCCACCTCCATTCCAATCTTATCCAAATACAAACACGCACACAACCAAACTAATGACACACCGAAAATAATAAAACTTTCCGTTATTTATTAATTCTCAAAATACGGATTTATATATTTATATATAAACAAATATAAGAAACCATAATACTAAAAAAATAACAAAAACTATAAATCTTATATTTAGTAGTAAACCCAAAAATTCTTATGACTAAAAGTTTGTGAAAAATAAAAAAAAGCCCCTCAAAGTTGTATTAACTAACGGTTGTGTAAGGCCCGGCTCCCGGTGCCCTATATTTGACGTTGGATTTACTCATAAACACAGTTTTATAATCAGAGTTAATTAAAACTTTCGCGGAATACTTAAAAACATCAACCATCATATTACAAAACAACAAATCTTGTCTTAAAAAAAGTTGAATTGTCTTAAACATAACATCATAATTCATAACATTTCACCCCCGAGATGCCAATCTTCCAGTCCCTGCCACGTGCCATCCTCAAGCCAGCTCCTTTAACCTATTTACATGCATGCATACTAAAAGTCAGCTACGCTAAGTGAGTTCTAGTTAAGCAGGTAACATACATGACATTCACATTCTTACACATGTATATATATCCGAAGACACATATTACATTAGTTCTTACTTTCATACTTCCATACATTCACATTTTAACTTACTTTCATTATTTATACATACATAATCGTTCTACGTTTTAAAGAGCCTTTTGCCCTATAAACTTCGCAGATATTATTAGGGTTCAGTCTTCGCAGATATTATTAGGGTCTGCAACCCTTTTCTCTTTGCATATATTATTAGGGTCTGCAACCCTTTAACCATTCAACCATACACATTATACATACCATACATACATTTAACTCTTTCTATACTAAACAAGTATCATTTATAAGCATTCATATGGCATACACTTGCCACTAAAGGTAAGTGTATTAACTAATCACATTGGAGTATGCACATAGCCCCGAAAACATAACAGAGAAATGGGGCTAGAAACTCACCTGTAGACGATTCCTCTATGAGTTTATCGTAATTCCCTACCTTAACTGAGCTCGGCTAACTGTTTAATAATTACAAGTATCAATAACTATTTCTAACCGACTCATATTTCTACGTAAGTGATGTCTCTAATGGACGGAGGTCCGGGGGCAGCACCCCTGGTAGCGGGGTCTAGAGGCGGCAACCCCTAGTAGGGTCCAAGGGGCAGAGCCCCTGGCTGGGGTCAGTTGCTAGGTTAGCTTGGAAAAATTTTATTTTCGTTAATAGGCATTTATCAAAAATGCATCAGAAAAATGAATCGGGTTACGTTTTACAACCATTCACAGCGCATGGAAAAACTATTCGCATGAAAATTGTCACACCCCGATCCAGGGCCTAGAGGCTTGACCAACAGTTGGTACCTGTTTTGTAAATATATCAGAGTAGCGGGTTTATTTTAGCAGAAGTCTTTAAATATTAAAATATTAATTTACATTATCAAAATTACTCGGGAATTAAACACCCGCGTTTCAATTTTACAAAATAGTGATATTAATAATCAAAGATTTATAATATTCAAAACGAGCCATCTTGAGCGATCTTCATTCAAATTTAACAGATTTTCGGGTTAATAATGTCAAAGGGACTGCTATTCTTGAAAAATTTTGTATGAATCTTCTATAATAACGGGCTAGCCCCAGAAAACTTCAAACTTGTGTCGGGGTCTTGGGTTTCTCCCATTTCAAAATAGCTTCTATCTTGGCTGGATCTACTTGGATTCTTTTCTTGTTAACCAAATGTCCGAGGAATTGCACTTCGGACAGCCAGAACTCACATTTTGAGAATTTTGCGTAAAGCTTTTCTTTCCTTAATGTTTCCAGTATAGTCTTCAAATGAGCTTGATGTTCTTCTTTCGTCTTGGAATATATTAAAATGTCATCGATGAAAACGATAACAAATTTGTCCAAATATGGCTTACAGATTCGGTTCATCATATCCATAAATGCTGCCGGAGCATTAGTGAGTCCAAAATGCATAACGGTGAACTCATAATGTCCGTATCGGGTTCTGAATGCTGTCTTGGATATGTCTTCTTCTTGAACTTTCAATTGATGAAACCTGGATCTTAAATCAATCTTAGAAAAACAACTAGCCCCTTGTAGCTGATCGAAGAGATCATCTATTCTTGGAAGTGGGTATCGATTTTTTATCGTTACTTTATTCAATTCTCGGTAGTCGATACACATTCTCATTGATCTGTCTTTCTTCTTTACAAACATAATCGGAGCTCCCCAAGGTGAAGAACTCGGCCGAATAAATCCCTTCTCCAATAATTCATCCTATTGCTTCTTTAATTCTTTCATTTCAATTGGTGCTAATCTATATGGAGATTTAGCCATTGGAGCCGTTCCCGGAACTAAATCTATCTTGAATTCAACTTCTCGATCCGGTGGAATTCCAGGCAACTCATCAGGAAATACATCTTTGAATTCAGAGACAATTGGGACCTCTTATATTTTCTTAGACTCGGGTTCCTTGGTTACATAAGCCATAAATGCTAAGAAACCTTTACCCAAACAATGACTTGCTTTTATTTTTGAAATAATTCCAATTCTACCAGAATCTTTATCGCCAACTATTCGAAAAATTTTCCTATTTGGAGTTTTAAGATTTCAATAGCTTTTTCATCACATAATATTCGGGCTTGGTTGGCGGCAAACCAATCCATTCCTAGGATAACATCAAAACCAGCTAACTCCATAGGTAACAATTGAACTGGCATATCATGTCCGGCTAAGGAAATATAACTACTTAATACTTCAGATATTTTGATTAAAGATCCATTAGCTGTTTCTACCTCATATTGCTTATTTAACTTAGCTAGAGGTTCATTTAATAGAGCACATAATTTATAATCTATAAAACTTTGGTTGTCTCCTGAATCAAACAATACTCTAGCATAAACGTTATTAATAAGGAATGTGCCAGTAATCACGTCTGGTAATTCTCCCGCCTTTTGAGTGTTAAGCATGAAAGCGCGGGCATTTCCTTTTCTCCCCTCATTCCTGGCACCACTACCACTGGTGCCTGCAGCTACCTGTTTCTTCTTAGTGCATTCTGCACTAAAGTGTCCCTTTTCACCACACTCAAAACAAACAATCAACTTTTTCCTACAATCCTCCTCCTTGTGTCCCGGTCTCTTACAAAAATTGCAAGTCGAAAACGGATCAAACTTGCGTACATCAACCTTAGGTGTAGGCTTCAAACATCTGCCCTCGTGCTTCTTACCACAATTTTTACACATTGGCCGATTAAACACATTCGACCTTTCCTTCACTCTCTCAAACCTTCTCTTCTCCTCATTCTCCCTCTTATTTTCCAATACACCCTTCTTTTCTTCGTCCTTGTTTCTGATCATGCTTTCCATTAAATATCCTGCTAATTCAATAGCAGACTCGATGGTAGCAGGCATGTGTGATCTTACATGATCACGAATTTCTTTTGATAACCCATAAATATACCGCGTCACTTTATTGTATTCGGGTGTGACTAAATGCGGTACAAGCCGACAATATTCAAGGAATTTAGTGTTATATTCCTTGATATTCGTACCAATGACCTTGTGATTCCAAAGCTTAGTTTGGATTTGATCTACCTCATGAATGGGACAGAATCTTTGCTTGATTAATTCTTTAAAAGTCTTCCATTCCATATTATACATGTTACTCCTTCCTTTGATCTCAATCAACGTATTCCACCACTCCAGCGCCTCTCCTTTGAACATCTGAGAAGAGTACTAGATACTTTCCTCCTCGGTGCATTTACTTATAATCACAATAGATTCCATTTCCTCAATCCAACGAAGCGTTGTTATTTTCCCTTTATCCCCATAGAATTCTTTTGGTTTATACACTTGAAAATCTTTGAAGGTACATCCCGTGCTAAATTTTGCTTTTTTGTTTTACTTGGGACGTGTTCAGCAGTGGAGCTTTCATAGCCTTCTTGTTTCTTTTCCTTCTCATCCTTTGTCTTTTCAGTTTCCTTTCTTTTTGAATGTACCGATATGCTATCGTTTGGCTGCGTTTGTTTTACCGATTTTGATTCGGCTAAACTTTTAGAGTTAGTCGTGTGGTCTTGCACCATCTTTATCAATGGAGTTACAGCTTCTTTGATTAACGGGGAAACTGTTTCTTTTATCATATCACGTATGCCTCCAATATATTCTTCCGGAATTGAATTATTATTATTTTCAGGGGTCTTCGCTTTGTTAGCTTGACTCCCTCCACTTACTCGGGTTTCTTGTTGTTCAGACATTCTGTGAATCATATAAATACATGGATTTAAAACATAAAACACAGGCTTTTATTCATAACAGTACAGAAGGATAGAAAAATACAACATGTTTAAACAACAACATTTATATAATCCTAATCCATGGCCCATTTCTTAACCAGGCTCTTCATTTTATCACACTTCTTGATGATCTTGTTGCTTATCTTTTTCTTCTTAACCCTTTCGTTTCTTAATCCGTCCATTACTGAGTTAAGAGGGTTGGGATATCCTACGGGTGCAAATGCGGAAGGGAAGAGATAAGCGGTTTCCCTTGGATACAGGTGAGGATTAGCTACATAAGCTTGCATTTCCTCATCGGGAATATTTGTTGTATAGAATTCCTCGATGAGTCGGGCCTCCTCCCGTATCTCGTTTGCTTGTTCAGCCTCAGTCGGTATAGGTCCTTGGTATGGTGGAAAACCAGGAACTTCAGAATAGTGGATTGGTCCTTGGGTTGGTCTTGCTAGAATTTGGGCACCTAGTGGCGGTGATCCATAATGCCACAGACTCTGGTTGGAATGACAATTCATCCAGCTAGAAGATTTAGTACTGGTTTCTTGTTTAACTCTACTCTGGACTTCCATATCATATGGATAGTAGTTTGGGGTACCAGTTAGCGGAACACTTTCTAAAGTGTCACTTGATATTTCAATTGGCATTTCGGGGCTTCCCGAAGCATATACTGGTTGGCTTCCGTAAGCCAGATAAGGATCGATTTGATCAACAGGATATTGGTTCATCTGATTCATTGAATTTGGATTCATCGGGTTATCACAGTTATTCAGTTCAGCCGGGTTTGTATACACCGGTTCAGTTGGATTCACTGCTACAGTTGGCCATCTAGGACCAAAATTTGTGCTGGATCTATCAGACGGCTCGGCATCGAGGGCAGGATTTGACCTCCTTGCAACCCGACGTCTTTATCCGTAATAATTTGTATACGACATCTGCATATATATAAACTTAGGGATAGGCAGACTACCCATCAAAACTTATCCCTACTTATCGGATAAATGGTTAAAGCTTAGGTGCTAACTTATATTAATACCTAATTTGCTAAAACCGATGGCTCTGATACCAACCTGTCACACCCCGATCCAGGGCCTAGAGGTGTGACCAACAGTTGGTACCTGTTTTGTAAATATATCAGAGTAGTGGGTTTATTTTAGCGGAAGTCTTTAAATATTAAAATATTAATTTACATTATCAAAATTACTCGGGAATTAAACACCCGAGTTTCAGTTTTACAAAACAGTGATATTAATAATACAAGGATTTATAATATTCAAAACGAGCCATCTTGAGCGATCTTCTATGACTCCAATCCTTGTATACCATTTATTAACATCTAATTACCTGCAAGGGTGGGAAAAACACATCAGCTATATGCTGGTGAAACGTTGACTCGATAAAACATTTATAATAGTCGTTATATACAAACATAGTTTTATGTTTCACAAACTCAGCAGTAACGCCTGTCCATTCCCGGGATTTGTACCACTGCCCTACACACACAATTCAAAGGTTCCCCGAGTACATAGCCCTTGTTCAGAGACAACCTTCCCCTAGGCTATGTAACCCTTATGGAGAACTGGTTATGACTGACTTGGTTTTATATGCCAATTATCAGTTATGTTTGGATCCAGACACATGTATATTCGGTCTGAGTTGCCTTTTATTATCTATTTTGTATTATAACAATTTTAGAGATAATATCACATGCAAACATGTATCAGACTCTTTGTAATAACAAACAGTCTATTACAAGAGTAAAATCAGTTCAGATAGTAAAAGGTTAACGTGTTCACCTTATTATTATCAGTTGGAAATATCAATCTCCTTGGCTTCAGTATGCTATTAACCTATATATCATAATAGGTTTGCATAAGTACCTAGTTGGTATTATTTAGCAGATTTTTAAGTCTGTTTCAGTTCAGCAGACTCGAGGTCTGATCAGCAGACTTGAAGTCTGATTCAGTTTCAGCAGACTTGAAGTCTGATTCAGTTTAGCAGACTCGAGGTTTGATCAGCAGATTCTTAGGTCTGCCCTAATCTTAGTATAGTTATATAATCTTAGTATAGTTATAGTCGTTTTATGAAAATACTTTGGATTTACATATGACGTTTGGAATAGCACGATTTGGCCTAATAAAGGATATCACGTTGGCAAATTTATCCATGTAAGCAAATGGGTCCCGCGGTTGATTGGGATGTATACGAATTGCTTTCCTTAGGCAAGAAGAGTTTACTAATGATACCCCCCTTCCAGTTACTACGTGCCCGTCAAAATAATAGTTTTGGTAACATTACTTCATGTGTAAGCAACGTCTTTACTTTATAAAACATTACTTGGAAAAATATTAACAGTTAAACGACTATACCCTTAACTAAGTTGTAAATAGGCATTTAAAGTAACTAGTAAAGTAACTTAACATTAATCCTACCTTAATTGGCTAGGCGGAACTTAAGAACTTAACAAATCAGCAGCAATTCAGCTTGTACTTCGTTTACGAGATCAGCAGCTCGTTAAACAGCGTAACTACACCTCGTTTCTTCGCGAGAACAACCCTCGAAACCTCGGAAAGTCCTTGGCACGAATCCCTAGGTTAAGTGTGTGAAAATGAGTGTGAAAATGGGATGAATGGGGCTAAACCCGTAGCTGCCCTTTTATAGCTGAGTTTTGCAGAACATCGCGTGGCGCGATGGCCTTTTCCCTAAGGCTGTCGCGTAGCGCAACGCCGCAATTGACCAGCAAGCGCCACGTGGCGACACGTGATTGGACCCGTGGATTTGGATTACTTAACGGGGTATCGTGTAGCACGATGCCCATAGTGGGTTGATCGTCGCGTAGCGCATCGCCCCACTTTTTCTTGAACTGTGTGATTTGGATAATTGCGTAGCGCGATGGTTTAATCCCAGAGACCATCGCGTAGCGCGATGAGTCTTAAAACTTAAGTTTTTCATTTTTGGTCCTCCTATTTCCAGATTTGGCATTTTTGGTCCCTTAACTTCTAAAATTTGCACTTTTAGCCCAAAATTAGATGGGCTATTTTCACGGTGTTACAGAAATCCATTCGCATGGAAATCCATTCGCATGAAATCATTCGCATGGAACCATTCGCATGGAATCCATTCGCATGGAACCATTCGCTTGGAAAACCATTCGCTTGGAAATCCAATTGCATGGAAATCGATTCGCATTGCATGGCTGTGAGATGCGACTCTGTTTCATGCGATCGAAATTGTATTTTCTCCATTTTTACCATCTTAAACTTCCTTAGGATCTGATTTTACCCTTTTTATGGGTTTTGGGTCGTACCAACTTTGTCTACCCGTGTTTTTGAGGTCCGAACATCACCTTTTTGTCTTATATCAGACCCGTTAGCTCACGACTCATAAAGTCTTTATTTTTCTTACCTCTTACAGCCCGATCTATCATTATATCATATTGCATGTCGAATCCAACCTTAAAAGCTTAACCTTTAGCCAAAACTCACCTTTTTGGTCTCGGGTTCGGGTTCGGATCTGGACCAACTCGTGGCTCTAAACATGTTTCTTGGTGTTGGATGATGTTTTACACGAGATTTGTCCTTCCTTCGGTTCGGATTTGGATCCGGGTCTAGAGAGAGAAAGTGTATGTGTTCTTCGGTGTGTGTAGGGAGGAAAGATGGAGGAATGAAATGTTAAGGTTTTGGGAAGGATTGGGGGTTTAAATACCCCAAGTCCATGGGCCTTGGGCCCAACACCACCTCTTGGTCCATCTTTCATCCTAAGTCTACTATTTAAACCCAATATTACTTAGTAAAATTAAATAACCACATACAAATAATAAAGATTCTCTTTTATTTATTAGTAGGATAGAGCACTTACGATACAAAGGTGGTTAAAAACAACAAAAAAGTTAAATTTAGTAATATAAATGATAACATATGTTATGATTCATAAGATATTAATAATGATAAACAAAATTTTATAATTCATAAATCTCTAAAAGCCTCTTTGAATACAACATTGGATGTTAACTTAATTGTTTAATGATTTTCTGGTATCAATTATAAGTGAATTAACAATATAACATTTATAAGTCAAGAAATCCAACACAGTAACTACTTAAGTGGAGTTGGTAAGCATCTTTAGTTTGAAACATGAGGTTCTGGGTTCGAGACTTGTATCACACAATAATTTATTTTTCAAATTTTACAAAGTTATATCTTCATATGAAGATGGTTGTATTTGAAGAGAAACTGGGTCATGGGTTATAACATAACTAAATGGATTCATGCTCCATATTGTGATAAAATAGGAAACTGCTCATATAGCATCTATGTGATATCCTATATGGAAGCCCTAGAATGATGCCATGTGGAAAAATCATGTTGCTTTAATATATATAGTTAGATTAGATTCTCAAAAATACGGATGCTACAGGTTGGTGGATGATGTTATTGATTTGGACTAAAACTGATAGTTAATTGATGTTAATGAGTTTGACTAAAACTGATAGTTAATTGAAACTATTGTACCATAAAAGCCTAAAATAAACTATTAGACGAAAATTGATAATTTTAAGAAACCACAAGGACCAAAATCGAAGTTCTTTCTAAAAAAAATAATGAGGATGATATGCCATAACCATATTCAATTCTAGGTTTAATTTCCATCCTGTTTTCTGATTTTCATTCTCCTTAATCCATGTTATCAATGGATCATGAATTTAATTAACATGACTCATTAGTTGTAACCTATATGAAAAAATATACTTAGGGTCTGTTTTGTATGAGGTAATAGAATGAACGAAGGAATAGAATGGATAATGGAATGGAATTGACAAAGAAATGAAATTAATCATTACCATTCCATTATCTTGTTTGGTTATCATGTAGGAATTAAATGAATAATCACTTTCTTATTATTTTTTTAATTAAATAGTAAACTATACACTATACACACACATATTTTTGTCGGTTAAGGGAACGGTAATAGCATAATACGATATAATAATAATTATAATTTAATAATAGTTATACTACAACAAAATAATAATAATAAGAATAATAATAATAATAATAATTGATAATTTTTCATTCCATTCCTTGAAGGAATGAAAGAAAAAACACATTTTACTAAGGAATGAAAAATGTTATATATGGAAGGAATTTCATTCTTAGCAATGATTCATTTCATTGATGTCACACCCCAACTTAGGGCCTAGGAGTGTGACCAATAGTTGGTCCTGTTTTATAAATATATCAGAGTTTATGGGTTAATTTTAGCAGAAGACTTAAAGGTTGATATAATATTAATTTACATTGAAAATTTTATATGGGAATTAAATACCCAAGTTGATGTTTACAAAATATTGTTTTTATAATACAAGGATTTCATTAATCAAAATTGAGCCATCTAGATGCGAGCTTCTATCTTCTTGAAGACTCTAATCCTTGCACACATTATCAAACTTAGTTACCTGTAATGGGGAATAAAATATGTCAGCTATGTGCTGGTGAATCGTTATGACTCTAAAAACATTTAAATAACAATTATAATACAAATATAGTTTTCTTGACAAGCTCAGCAGATATAATACTATACCCGGTATTTGTAACACTGCCCTACACACACACAAGTCTCCGAGCCACGTAGCCCATTCCGGAGAACATAAATATGGCCGTTAGCCCGCGGCCACGTAGCTTTTGACTGTATAGGCTTAACAGTTATGTTTGAATCCAGACATATTTGTATTCGGTCTGAGTTTTTTTTATTCTTTAATTTGTATTATAACGTTTTAGAGATCTCGTAATCTCATGAAAACGTTTGACTAGCTTTATAAGACAAACAATTTTATCTTATAAAATATAAATATGTTTGTCTGTTTGTAAAGGTTTAACGTATTCACCTTTACTGTAGGTGTGATTGCTTTATAAACCTTCTTGATTGTGAATGATTGTTAGCCTAGAAACAAATAGGTTTGAATGATCACCTTGATGGTGTTTCTTGATTAGACTGCAGACCTTGAGTTTGGTTTTAACCTTGAATATGTTTGTGAATGTTTGAAATCATGTTTATGTTTGTGTGACGTTTGGTATAGCATGCTTTGGCCTAATAAAGTCTATCACGTTGGCAAACTTCTCCAGGTAAGTAAACGGGTCCCGCGGTTGATTGGAATGTGTACGAATTACTTACCTTAGGCAAGAAAAGTCTACTAATGATATCCCCCTTCTAGTTACTACATGCTCGTCAAAATATAATTTTGTATAACATTAACTTTATAAAAGTAATGTTTATTGAAAACTGTTTGTGAATGCTTTGAAAATCATTTCAATGTTAAAGGCCATAGCCTTGATTGAGTCTAAGCTATTATAATGTGATTGGATATAACTTAAACTTAGATCCTACCTTAGTGAGTATACGGGAATGCTAATACTAAGGCAGAGTGATTGCTTGATTGGCAGAACCTTGCATCTAACTCGCTTAACCAAACTACAGAGCATCAGGGCTCCTCTACTTGCACGAATCACAAGAAAACAGGGTCTCGGAAGTTCATGGAGATCGAGCACGTTTCCCAACACTAAGTATGTGAAAGTGAGAGTGAATTTTGGTGTCAAAATGCTTCAAACCCATCACCACCTATTTATAGGTGAAATCTGAGCATTTTTGCGTCGCGCGAACCGCCTTCAGCCGCCATTTTACACGTGGCCATATCTCGTGATGCCACGTGTTGACAAGTGGTTGGACACATATCCCCGATTACTTAACGTGGTTTCGTGTCGCGTGAAGTTTCCTTATCCATTGACTTCGCGTAGCGCGAACATGCCAAAACCTTGAACTGTGTGCAAACACTTCGCGTAGCGCGAAGGGTATCAACCAGTTTCTTCGTGTCGCGCGAAGAATCAAATTTTCCAGAGTTTTCATTTTATGTCCCTGAATTTTGAAAAATGACGTTTTTTGCACAAACTTAAGTTGGAAATTTTCGCGGTGTTACATACTCCCCACCTTTAGAAAAATCTCGTCCTCGAGATTTATTGAAATAAATGTGGGTATTTTCTTTTCGTGTCTAATTCAAGTTCACATGTATACTCAGGTCCACGTCTCAAATCCCAACGGACCTTTACTAACTTAAGTTGTTTTCGTATAAGAAACTTAATCATGCTATCTTCGATTTGAATTGGTTGCTCCACAAACTTAAGATTTTTATTAACCTCAACATCTTTTAACGACATTGCAAGAGTTTCATCAGCTAAACACTTGCGTAAATTTGACACATGGAACACATCATGTATGCCTTTCATTTCTTCAGGCAATTCCAATCGATATGCAATGGGTCCTATTCTTTCAAGTATTTTGAACGGTCCTACGAATCGTGGACTCAACTTCCCTTTCTTTCCAAATCGTACTACACCTTTCCAAGGTGATACTTTGAGTACCTTGTCCTCCACTTGATATTCTAATGGTTTGCGGCGAATATCAGCATAACTCTTCTGTCTATTTCTTGCCTCCTTTAATCGTTCTCGTATTTGTATAACTTGATAAGTAGTTCTTTGAACGATTTTAGGACCTGATAATTGGTTATCTCCTGTTTCCGACCAACATACGGGGCGTTCTACACTTCCGTTCGTATAATGCTTCGAATGGTGTCATCTGCATACTCGTATGATAACTATTGTTGTATGAAAATTCCATTAGCGGCAAATGAGTATCCCAACTTCCTCCTAGATCAATTACACATGCACGAAGCATATATTCCAATGTTTGGATAGTTCGTTCACTTTGTCCATCAGTCTGAAGGTGATATGCGGTACTCAAATTTAATCGCGTTCCCATAGCTTTTTGAAAACTTGCCCAAAACTTTGAAGTGAAACGACTATCTCTATCCAAAATTATGGATAGTGGCACACCATGCAAAGATACAATATTTTTGACTTATAGCTGTGCTAACTTATCCATACTAAATGATTCTTGCATTGGGATAAAATGAGCAGATTTAGTCAGCCTGTCAACGATAACCCATATTGCGTCATTTTGTCGTGAAGTCTTTGGTAACTTCATAATAAAATCCACGGTTATCATATCCCACTTTCATATTGGGATTTCTGGTTGTTGAAATAATCCCAATGGATTTTGATGCTCGGCTTTGACTTTGGAACATGTTAAACACTTAGAAACATATATGATAGTATCTTTCTTCATGTCGATCCACCAATAATCATTCTTTAAATTATGATACATCTTGTCACTTCCTGGATGCATCATGTATTTTGACTTATGAGCTTCTTCAAGAATCTTAGTTCTTAACTCTCCAACCATAGGTACCCAGATTCTTTTCCCTAATCTGAGTATTTCATTATCGCCCTTAACTAATTGATCAATCGTTCCATTCTCTTTTTTAGCTTTAATATTTTCTTCTTCTAATGCCAACTTCTGAGCTTCTTTAATTTGATTGATCAAGTCTACTTTAAGTTCTAATCTAAGGGATCTAACTCTTTTAGGTTTGTCATGTTCTTTCCTGCTCAAGGCATCTACCACAACGCTGGCTTTTCCTTCAAGATACACAATTTCACAATCATAATCATTGAGAGTCTCCATCCAACGTCTTTGCCTCATATCTAGTTCTTTTTTTATCAAAAATATGCTTCAAACTTTTGTAATCAGTATATATTGTGAACCTAACACCATATACATAATGTCTCCATAACTTTAATGCAAAGATTATAGCGCCTAGTTCAAGATCATGTGTGGTGTAATTCTTTTCATGAACTTTCAATTGTCTCAAAGCATATGTGATAACTTTCTTTCCTTGCATCAAAACACATCCCATACCCGTGTGCGAAGCATCACAGTATATGGTAAAGTTATCCTGCCCTTCAGGTAAAGCTAAGATTGGTGCATTCGTTAAGTTTTCTTTCAACGTTTCAAACGCTTCTTCTTGTTTTGGTCCCCATTCAAACTTAACAGATTTTCGGGTGAGTGTGGTTAACGGGACAGCTATTCTTGAAAAATTTTGAATAAACCTTCTGTAGTATCCAGCTAAGCCTAGAAAACTTCTCACTTGAGTGGGTGTTTTTGGTTTCTCCCATTTGGTTATGGCTTCTATCTTAGCTGTGACCCAGAAATTGAACTTCCGATAACCAAAATTCACACTTGGAGAATTTGGCATATAACTTTTCTTTTCTTAAGGTTTCTAACATAGTCCTTAAGTGAGTTTGATGATCTTTCTTGGTTTTCGAGTATATGAGAATATCATCGATGAACACAATGACATACTTATCAAGATATGGCTTACAAATACGGTTCATCATGTCCATGAATGCTTCCGGAGCATTAGTGAGTCCGAATGGCATAACAGTGAACTCATAATGTCTGTACCTTGTCCTAAATGTTGTTTTCGGTATGCCTTCTTCTTGTACCTTTAATTGATGATATCCGGATCTAAGATCTATTTTAGAGAAATGACATGCTCCTTGAAGTTGATTAAACAAATCGTCAATTCTTGGGAGCAGATATTTATTCTTGATTGTGACTTTGTTCAGCTCACGATAACCTATACACATCCTCATTGAACCATCCTTCTTTTTAACGAACAAGATCGGGGCTCCTCTCGGTAAAGAACTTGGTCTTATAAATCCTTTCTCTAATAATTCATCCAACTGTTCCTTCAATTCCTTTATCTCAGTGGGTGCTAGTCTATAAGAAGACTTAGCGATTGGTGAGGTTCCTTGTACTAAATCAATCTTAAATTCCACTTCTCTATCTGGCGGAATTCCTGGCAACTCATCAGGCAATACATCCTTAAATTCGGAAACGATTGGCACTTCTTCTATCTTCCCTGGTTCAGGAGCTTTGGTTACAAAAGCCATGAATGCGAAGCATCCCTTACCTAAACAACGGCTTGCTTTTATTTTTGAAATTACTCCAACTTTTCTTGCCTCTTTGTCTCTGACTATACGGACAATCTTTTTGTTCGGTGCTTGAATTTCAATTGCTTTATCATTACACAAGATACGGGCTTGGTTCATTGATAACCAATCCATACCTAAAACTACATCAAATCCTGCTAAGGTCATAGGTAATAATCAAACAGGTATGTCATGACCGGCTAAAGAAATTGTTGCGTTACCTAAGGCCTCGCGTATTCTAATTAAATCACCATTGGCAGTTTCAACTTCATAATGATTAGCTAATTTCACTAGAGGTTCATTTAACAGACTACATGATTTATGATCTATGAAACTCTGATTAGCACCTGAGTCAAACAGAACTCTAGCATAAACATTATTAATAGGAAACGTATCGGTGATCACATCCGGTATATCTGCAGCCTTCTGCGTGTTAAGCATGAAAACTCGGGCATTTCCTTTTCTTCCTTCGGTCCTTGCACCACTTCACTTGCACCTGCTGTGGTGGCCACTGGTTTCCTCTTCGGGGATTCTGTACTAAAATGCCCCTTCTCCCCACAATCAAAACACACAACCGTCTTTCTTTTACAATCCATTTCGGTATGACCAGGCTCCTTACAGAAATTACAAGTTATAGTAGTGGCTGGTCGTAAGCATTTTTCAAAGTGCCTCCTACCACACGACTTACAAATCGAACGAGTGTACATAAATGTCCCCTCCTTTTTCTTCTCAATCTTCCTCACCTTTCCCCCAACTGGCTGTTTTTCTTCATTCTTTTTCTTCTCATCACGATTTCGGATCATTCCGTCCATCATATATCTGGCTTACTCCATTGTTGATTCTATTCGTGCTGGCATGTGAGAATGTACCAAATCACGTATTTCAATTGGTAGACCATAAATGTAGCTAGTCACCTTGTTGAACTCAGGAGTGACTAGATGCAAAATAATTCTGCAATACTCCAAGAACTTGGTGTTATACTCTTTCAAATTTGGTCCAATAACTCGATAGTTCCATAACTTTGTTTGAATTTGATCTATTTCATTAATTGGGCAAAACCTTCTCAAAATTATCTCCTCGAATACCTTCCATTCCAGATTGTATAAATTCTCTCTACTGTTGAACTCAGGAGTGACTAGATACGAAATAATTCTGCAATACTCCAAGAACTTGGTGTTATACTCTTTCAAATTTGTTCCAATAACTCGATAGTTCCATAACTTTTTTTGAATTTGATCTATTTCATTGATTGGGCAAAACCTTCTCAAAATTATCTCCTCGAATACCTTCCATTCCAGATTGTATAAATTCTCTCTACCCTTGACATCAATAAGGGTATTCCACCATTCTAAGGCATCCCCTTTAAACATTTGGGAGGTGTACTGAACTTTCTCTCTCTCGGTGCATTTGGTAATAATCACAATCAACTCCATTTCCTCCAACCATCGGAGGGTTACAATCGCACCTTTATTCCAGTAAAATTCTTTAGGACGATAAACCTTGAAAACCTTAAAATCACACTCTTTTTGTGTTTTTAATTTCTTTGTTTTATCAGGTAGTTCATTTTCAGCATTCGAACTATGAACACTTTCTTCTTCTTTCTTTTCCGACTCCTTCCTTTCAGATTCTTTCTTTCAGTTTCTTTCTTAGTTTCTCTTTTTGATTGAACAGTTTCATTTTTGCTTTGACTGGGTCTTTTAGAACATGAAGCAGTTCTACTTGGATTATTTTCCATGAATTCAGCAAGTGGATTTACAGCTTCTTTTATTAAATCGCGAATACCACTCAAATATTCCGTAGGTATCGCTCTTATATTTTCCTCTACTGTCTTTTCTCTATTGTTGTCCTGGACAGTAGGATTGCTATCAGCTTTTCCTGACATGTTGTAAATAAAGATGACAATAACTTAGAAAACAGTAGTACAACATTTCCATTTCACTTGATTTATAATACATGAGAAAGGAAATACAAAAACTAACAACGTGTTCTAATCCTTGACCCACTTTTTGACAAGGTTTTTCATTTTATCACACTTCTTTATAATTTTCTTTCCTATTTTTTTTTGTTAACCCGTTCACTTCTAAGTTCGTCCATCACCGGGTTAGGCGGGTTTGGATATCTAGTTGGTGCTGATGCTGCAGGGAATAGATACGCGGTTTCCCTGGGATATACGTGCGGGTGGGTTGGCTACATATTCCTGCATTTCCTCGTCAGGTATATTATTGGTGAAAAATTCCTCTATCAAACGACCATCTTCTCGTATTTCATTAGCTTGTTCCGGTATTGTCAGAATTGGGCCTACGTATGGTGGGGATTGAGGATGAAAATCTTCATCTTCTTCTTCAGGTTCAAAAGAGTCATATATTGGCATTTGATATTGTACTGGATTACGGTGACTGGGTCCTGCTAATATTTGAACATTCGGAGGTGGAGATCCGAAATGCCACCTACTTGAGTCTGAATGGCAATTCATCTAACTGGATGAATCAGTGTAAATCTCCTGTTTGAACCTACTTTGCACCTCTACTGTAAAGCCCCGTTCCCGGTAACCCTACTTTGGTGTTGGATTTACTCATAAACACAGTTCTAAAATCAGAGTAAATTAAAAACTTCGCGGAATAATTAAAAACTTCAAACATCACATTACAAAATATTCATTCTTGTCTTAACATACAATTGTCTTTTCATAAGTAATTAATTAAAACAGTCATAACACTTCATCATGGATGCCAGTCTCTTCAGTCCATGCCCTGTGTCCCTCCTTAAGCCAGCTGCCTCAACCTATTTGCCTGTGTGCATACTAAAAGTCAGTTATGCTGAGTGAGTTCTAGTTAATCAATTAACATACAATACATTCATATCCTTACTCATACGCATCCGAAGATACGTATTCATACCTTACTTACTCTTACTTCTTTCATACAAACTTTATATACATGCACACGCGCTTACATACTTTCTTTCATAAGGCCTTATGGTTTACCATAGGCTATTCTATCTCTACTATCACATATATTATTAGGGTCTGGTCCCTTCTGTCTCAGATATTATTAGGGTCTGGTCCCTTCTGTCTCAGATATTATCAGGGTCTGGTCCCTTCTGTCTCAAATATTTTTAGGGTCTGGTCCCTTTGTCTCCAATAACCATACATGTCACATCACTCGTTCATACATTCATTTTCATTCATGCATACTTTACATATCTTCTAGTCATGGATATACGTATATGTACATATTCATTCGTATAAACATTCCATAATAACATTCAATACTTAGTCGTACATATAACATACACATATCATACACTTACCATTTAAGTTAAGTGTATTAACAACTATCACAAAGGAGTATGCACACAACCCCAAAAACATAACGGATAAAGGGGCTAGAAACTCACCTGAAGTCGGTTTCTCTCGCCGTTAATAGTAATGCCCTTCTTTAGTTGTGCACGGCTAACTGTATAACACATTACGAGTGTCAAATATCCATTACTACTACTTCTTATATCTAAGTCAATGAAACCCTCAACTAACGGGGGTCCGGGGGCAGCGCCCCTGGTAGCAGGGTCTAGGGACGGCAGCCCCTAGCAGGCTCCAAGGGGCGGCACCCCTGGCTGGTAGCGTTTCGCTTCGCATGAAACTGTTTCGCTTTGCATGGAAGTGTTTCGCTTCGCATGAAACTGTTTCGCTTCGCATGAAACTGTTTCGCTTCGCATGGAAGCGTTTCGCTTCGCATGAAACTGTTTCGCTTCGCATGGCTAAGCGAAGCGAAATGCCTATTTCGCTTCTCACGGCTGAGCGAAGCGAAATGCCTGCCTTTCTTCGCTTTTACCATTTTTAAGCCATTTTACTTCGTGGCTCTTCCTCAAGACCTGATTTTTACTCTTTTCCAACTTTTGACACATTCTGACCCCATGCACCTGATCCTGAACCCATCTCTCAAAGTCCAAACACCACCTTTTTATCACAAAGTGCACCCGAGAGGTTATAACTTACCAAGTTTATATTTTTCTTACATTTCACAACCCGATCTATCATTATAACTGTTTGCATGCCGATTCTAATCACATAACTTAACCATTTTAAACAAAAACCCACCTTTTGCTTACGGGTTCGAGTTCAGATCTTGACAACTCGAGGATCTGGACGTGATTCTTGTTGCTTGACGATGTTAAACACGAGATTCCACCCTTCTTTGGCTTAGATTTTAAGTCCGAGTGCTAGAGAGAGTGTATGTGTGTGTTTCTTGAGTGTGTGTGTTTGTGTGTTTGGATGAGAAAAAGAAAGGAAAAGAAGAAGTGGTTGGGCTTATATAGAGGGGGTTTCACGGGTCCCACCACCATTCCCAAATCCTACTCCCAAACACTTAACACAAGACTACTTTAACGACACACACTATTAACAAAACTTTCTGTTATTTATTTAACAAAAGTTGAATGTTACATCTACCTCTTTCATCGGGTGATGTTGTGGAATGTTTTCAACTGTATCGTCCGACATTTCGATCGGCATTTTTTGACGGCCCGGTAAGTATTAGGGATGAGCTCAGTACCGTACCGGTACCGGTACCGAAAATCCCGATCCCGAAAATCGTAAATTTTTGGTACCGGTACCGGTACCAAAATGTTCGGTTCGGTACCGGTACGGTACCGATATTTAAGGTAAAATTTAGGAAATAAAGGTAGCGTATCGTACCGTACCGGTCCCGAAAACTCAAAACCATGGTCCCGATTCGGTACCGGTACCAATCGGTACCGTACCGATTTTTGCTCATCCCTAGTAAGTATACTGGTTGGGTTCCATATAGTAAGTTAGGAACTATCGGCTGCTCCTAGCCAAAAAAGTTGGTGTAGTAACTATTGTTATTGCTACTGGCCATATCTGGCGGATCAGGAATAGGTGTTGGGCTAGATCTCTGATGCTAGACTGTCGCTATCTAGTCCAAAACAATAACAATCAGTGTCCTAATCACCTTAGACTAGTCAGGGTAAGTAGGGTGTCGAACCACGAGGAGTATGTGGTCAGTGTAAAGTGTAAACGATTCCTAACATTATGAAGTAATTCAATTAAAGTGCTGATCACACTAGCAAACAATTTAGTTTTATAGTAAACAAACAAATAATCAAAGATTCAATCAGTCAACAAAGCAAATCACACCCGGGAATCCAAGTAAGCAAACTAACAGCAAACTCATGCACATAACAGATAAACTATCCTGGGTCAATTATAGACTGATTAACCGGTTAAACCTTGGGCATCCATGCTCGCTAAAACACGGCACTAGTTATCAAACAGTCCCTCCCAGTGTGACTCAACTAAGGGTAAACGTATGCTTTCTCACAATTAACAGGTCAAAACAATCCTATAAGCAATTATCATAGCAACTGGCACACTAATCGTTTTGATCGAAATAAACCTAAACTGACGTTGTGCACAATAATACTAGACATCAATACTCATAGATTAACATCAAAATAATTACAATCAATCGTTCTAGTACATGAGAAAATAACTGAAAAATTACAAACTATACATCCCGGGTATGACTCGAAGGATCTAGCCGCGTCTCAGCATCTCTCAGGCTTCGATTATGATGGATAGGATCATACACGGGACCTTGAGATAATTAGAAGTGATGGTTCTCCTCTCTTCTGCTATGAAAATCGCCTGGATAGTGAAATCTGGCCTCCAGGGTCGTCGAAACGAATATAACATAAAAACCCTAACTTTCCTGTCTGTGCGGACCATCGCGTAGCGCCATGGTTATATGACCATCCCATCGCACTATGCGATGGTAGGCAACCTCATTTTTGGATTCCTCTCGTCAAGAAACCCAAAATTCATATATTATGAGTTCCGTAACTCATTTTCTAGCTCAGGATATGCTCGTTTTACTTCCTGGTCGCTTTTTGTGAACCCATCTTATTCAGTTTTAGCATCGGCTTTAGGTTTCTCATCCAAACTCTTCCCGAATCCTTCTAACACTTCCCAAGACTTAAACTTATGCTCTGGTCTTCCCGAGATATCATTCCATGCTCGTACAAGTTTCCAATTTAACATCTTTAACGATCAATGACCTGAAATACAAAAGCACGTATGAAGTACCAAAATTCTAACAATATACTAAATAAAACTACATAATTAACACACTAATATATATATACAAAGTATTCGAACATCACATCCCCACACTTATCTTTTGCTTGCCCTCAAGCGAAACTCTAAAGTAAACATCAACCGCCATCATAGGTCAACCAATTATCACCATTAATACTAGCAAGGTTTAAGGTCATACCCAGTTTCCCAGACTGACACTTTCTAGATTGACAACCCACAAATAAAGTTAATGTTACAATAAAACTCTAGAACCGTCCATACAAGTGTACTTTGTTTCCGGTTAAGACATACATGTCCATAGCCCTCACACTATCAACACTCCACTCGGTTTAATATCTGAACTAGCAAAAGATGTGCTAGTGTATGTCTCTGCCCTTAAAATACCTAATATGAGTTACAACTTAATATGCTTGCAAGTCAGTCTTATCTCCACCCATTACCCACCAGTTGCATAAAGCTTCGGACTAAGGTTTTGCCCCAACTCTCCACAATCTGAACAAACCGGGAATTTCACCCCGACTGTACCAACCTCTTTCTTCTTCTCTTTTTAATAACCCGCCAGTTCCCGTTCCAACTCTGCAATTCTGTCTGACTCGCTGGAGGCTGATTTAACCGTTCAGGTGACCCCGTGTTTTCGCCTTCGGTCTTTAGCTGCCTCTGCCTTGGAATCTTCACACATAAATTCCAAAAATTCCCAATCATCTTCCTCGGGTTGATTCAACAACTGACTATTACACGAAACTTTCAAATGTTTTATGTCTTCATACGTCAACCCGTCAACGAAACACTTAACCAATTCCCACAACTCGATCTGATGGTGCAGGCACTTCCTAATCATTTCCTTATAATGAGTAAAGGCCTTGTGAAACAACTCACCCAGTAACTATGAAAAATATCGAATCTCCATTCGGGCCTCGATGGTCTTCGACTATGAATAATACTCGTTAAGGAACACTTGCTGCATCTCACCCCAGTTCTTAATACTGTGCATCGGTAGCGTGTTGAACTAGTGTTTGGCTTTGTCTTTTAGTGAAAACTGGAACAACCGCAACCGAACCTCATCCTGATCATATGTACCGTCACCGATAGACCCGCAAATAGCTGAAAAATCTGACAAGTGTGAATACGGGTCTTCAGATCCCAGTCCGTGAAAATGGGGAACTATGTTGATGTAGGACGGACGGGATTTAAATGTCGGCTGCCCCTGTATGTGAACCTATGGGACAATCGGTGAGGCACCATCTAAAATAGCCGGTCTAAACCGACTGTTAACACACTTAGCCGGGAGCCCAAAATTCCTTTGTCTAGCTCTCGGTTCCACAAAACCTCCCCGGTTAACCTGAATCGGCTGTCTTCGATCCTCCCGATATCTTCCTATACCACCTCGATCTGGATTTCTGTTCCTCCACCTGTTACCTCTTACCCTAACCGGTTCCTCAACTTCCTCAACCTGTATAACCTCATCTGCGTTTCTCTGCTCAAACCCGTCATTCCCTCTAACTCGCCATTCATCCCCGTTACTACCATCATTCCTCGGTTCTTGTTCCTCCTCATCTCCCTCTTCTTCATCTTCGGTGTGAATACTGGCACGATCAAAATCCCGTATAATCGGCTGTCGGTGACGAGGGGTGTTGTTCGGGGCTGATGGCCCGGGTTTGTCAAGGTTTCAGTTTCGGTTTCTGGATTGTCGGGCTGAATTTTGTGGTTGTGGATTGGTGTTTATTGGTGGTGGTAGGTCGTTATTAGGTCGGTTTTGGGTATTTGGTGGGTTAGGCTCGGGTTGGAAGACATCGATCTCAGGTGGTGGGTTTTGGTTTTGATTCTGGTTCTCGTTCTGACCTTCCATGTCTGACTGTCTGATCTGAGTTCGGTTCTGCCGAGCTAACCGTTCGATTTCTGGCTCGTAAATCAGCGGAGAATTTCTTCCTGAATGGCGGGTGTGCATAAACCTGTTACCTGCACAAATAACACACCCCGCGTAAAATGGTAAAATAAAACTAAACTAAAAATAAAAATAACAATAACAACTAAATTAAACTAAATTAACTAAGAAATCAATTATTCACAAAACACTAAGCGCACTAACTCCCCGGCAACGGCGCCATTTTGATGCCAGACTGTCGCTATCTAGTTAAAAACAATATAAATCAGTGTCCTAATCACCTTAAACTAGTCAGGGTAAGTAGGGTGTCGAACCATGAGGAGTATGTGGTCAGTGTAAAGTGTAAACGATTCCTAACATTATGAAGTAATTCAATTAAAGTGCTGATCACACTAGCAAACAATTTGGTTTTATAGTAAACAAACAAGTAATCAAAGATTCAATCAGTCAACAAAGCAAATCACAACCGGGAATCCAAGTAAGCAAACTAACAACAACTCATGAACAAAAAAAAAAAACTATCCTATGTCAACTACAGACTGACTAACAGGTTAAACCTTAGGCATCCACGCTCGCTAACACACGGCACTGGTTATCAAACGGTCCCTGCCAGTGTGACTCAACTAAGGGCAAGCGTATGCTTTCTCACAATTAACAGGTCAAAACAATCCTATAAGCAATTATCATAGCAACTGGCACACTAATCGTTCTGATCGAAATAAACCTAAACTGACGTTGTGCACAATAATACTAGACATCAATACTCATAGATTAACATCAAAATAATTACAATCAATCGTTCTAGTACATGAGAAAATAACTGAAAAATTACAAACTATACATCCCGGGTATGACTCGAAGGATCTAGCCGCGTCTCAGCATCTCTCGGGCTTCGATTATGATGGATAGGATCATACACGGGACCTTGAGATAATTGGAAGTGATGGTTCTCCTCTCTTCTGCTATGAAAATCGCCTGGATAGTGAAATCTGGCCTCCAGGGTCGTCGAAACGAATATAACATAAAAACCCTAACTTTCCTGTCTGTGCGGACCATCGCGTAGCGCGATGGTCATGTGACCATCCCATCGCGCTATGCGATGGTAGGTAACCTCATTTTTGGATTCCTCTCGTCAAGAAACCCAAAATTCATATATTATGGGTTCCGTAACTCATTTTCTAGCTCAGGGTATGCTCGTTTTACATCCTGGTCGCTTTTTGTGAACCTATCTTGTTCAGTTTTAGCATCGGCTGTAGGTTTCTCATCCAAACTCTTCCCGAATCCTTCTAACACTTCCCAAGACATCAACTTATGCTCTGGTCTTCCCGAGATTTCATTCCATGCTCGTACAAGTTTCCAATTTAACATCTTTAACGATCAATGACCTGAAATACAAAAACACGTATGAAGTACCAAAATTCTAACAATATACTAAATAAAACTACATAATTAACACACTAATATATATACAAAGTATCCGAATATCAATCTCTTAACAATTCGGTGTTTATGGCCAAGGTAGTTAACATATGACATCTGCACATAATTAGTCTTAGGGATAGAAAAGATTACCAATCCTATCTTATCCCTACAAAATGTAATAATGAAATAATAATATCCAAATTCTCAGGGTTAAAGCTTAGGTACTGTTATCTTAATTCCTAATTCGCTAAAACCGATGACTCTGATACCAACCTGTCACACCCCAACTTAGGGCCTAGGAGTGTGACCAATAGTTGGTCCTATTTTATAAATATATCAGAGTTTATGGGTTAATTTTAGCGGAAGACTTATAGGTTGATATAATATTAATTTACATTGGAAAATTTACTTGGGAATTAAATACGCAAGTTGATGTTTACAAAATATTGTTTTTATAATACAAGGATTTCATTAATCAAAATTGAGCCATCTAGCATGCGAGCTTCTATCTTCTTGACGACTCTAATCCTTGCATACATTATCAAACTTAGTTACCTGCAATAGGGAATAAAATATGTCAGCTATGTGCTGGTGAATCATTATGACTCTAAAAACATTTAAATAACAATTGTAATACAAATATAATTTTCTTGACAAGTTAAGCAGATATCTTACTATACTCGGTATTTGTAACACTGCCCTACACACACACAAGTCTCCGAGCCACGTAGCCCATTCCGGAAAACTTAAATATGGCCGTTAGCCCGCGACAACGTAGCCTTTGACTGTATAGGCTTAACAGTTATGTTTGGATCCAGACACATGTGTATTCGGCCTGAGTTTTTTTTTATTCTCTAATTTGTATTATAACGTTTTAGAGATCACGTAATCTCATGTAAACGTTTGGCTGGCTTTATAAGACAAACAACACGTCTATCTTATAGAATATAAATATGTTTGAATGTTTGCAAAGGTTTAACGTATTCACCTTTACTGTCGGTGTGATTGCTTTATAAACCTTCTTGATTGTAAATGATTGTTAGCCTAGAAACAAATAGGTTTGAATGATCACCTTGATGGTGTTTCTTGATTAGACTGCAGACCTTGAGTTTGGTTTTAACCTTGATTAGGTTTGTGAATGTTTGAAATCATGTTTATGTTTGTGTGACGTTTGGTATAGCATGCTTTGGCCTAATAGAGTCTATCACATTGGCAAACTTCTCCAGATAAGTAAACGGGTCCCGCAGTTGATTGGAATGTGTACGAATTACTTACCTTAGGCAAGAAAAGTCTACTAATGATATCCCCCTTCCAGTTACTACATGCTCTTCGAAATATAATTTTGTATAACATTATCTTTATAAAAGTAATGTTTATTGAAAACTGTTTGTGAATGCTTTGAATATCATTTCAATGTTAAAGGCCATAGCTTTGACTGAGCCTAAGCTATTAAAATGTCATTGGAAATAACGTAAACTTAGATCCTACCTTAGTGAGTATACGGGAATGCTAATACTAAGGCAGAGTGATTGCTTGATTGGCAGAACCTTGCATCTAACTCGCTTAACCGAACTACAAAGCGTCAGGGCTCCTCTACTTGCACGAATCACGAGAAAACAGGGTCTCGGAACTTCATGGAGATCGAGCATGCTTCCCAATACTAAGTATGTGAAAGTGAGAGTGAATTTTGGTGTCAAAATGCTTCAAGGTGAAATCTGAGCATTTTCGCGTCGCGCGAACCGCCTTCAGCCGCCATTTTACACGTGGCGGCATCTCGTGATGCCACGTGTTGACACGTGGTTGGACACGTGTCCCCAATTACTTATCGTGGTTTCGCGTCGCGAGAAGTTGCCTTATCCATTTACTTCGCGTAGCGCGAACATGCCAAAACCTTGAATTGTGTGCCAACACTTTGCGTAGCGCGAAGGGTATCAACCAGTTTCTTCGCGTCGCACGAAGAATCAAATTGTCCAGATTTTTCATTTTAAGTCCCTGACATTTTTGGCACAAACTTAAGTTGGAAATTTTCGCAGTGTTGCAATTGATTAATGCCAACCAAACATGTTTTATTTCATTCCTTTGGAATGATCCATTCCATTCCACCTATCATTACTTCATACCAAACATTACCTTAATGTGATTTATATCACACTAACTTTTACTAGCCCATTACATCTAATTTTACTATTAGATATAGAAAGTTTCACCATGATTTTTTAAAAAAACATATAAACTATTGAATATGATTAATAAGTTTAAAATCAAATATTGAATGATTAAATTAGTTAATAAATAATTTATGAACAATTATCATATAATAATTAGTGACCTGTGTTTAAATAGATATTTTATTATGTATGTATTTAAAATTTCGTTGAATAAATATAATGTTTTTAATCTTACAATTTGTAGAAAACTATTTGAGGTTACACGGTTATTTAGTTGGAAGAGAGTCTGCTTATAGTTTATATTACATAGTTTGCAAACAACATTGTTTGGCGTTACACGATTGTTCACTCACCTAATAATTTTGTTACACATATCAATGCTGTCAATGGATAATCCGTGGACATCCATTATCATAAACTTTATGGCATTAATATTAAACAAATTTGTTACACGTATCAATGTTATCAAGTGATGATATGATATTTTTGGATAATTATGAAATCTTTAGTAAAACATTGATATTTGAGTTTATTATGGTTGTTAATGATTGATTTGTGAATGCTGTTTTGAGCTTTTAAATACAATATTGAGATATTAAGTAATTGATGCATGTTTTAAGGGGTAATTTGTGTTATGTTTGAATCAGATATATCACCTATTGTATATAAACCATTATAGATGGTGAGTTGAGTTTGTTACCATAAAACTATTATAGAGATTAGAGTTTTTCCATAACATATTAAAATTGTGATTTTTCATGTTTAATCAGGTTATATGATTTTATATGGGATATTACGGCATAAGGCTTGTATATTATGTTAGGTAAAGGGATTTTGAATGTTCGTATAGCATAAAAGGAATGAGCTTCCTATGTATTTTCTACTGAATGAGTCAATGAGACATGAATTGTAGGTCACAGCTGGTTTGAGTGAAAATGAGTTCAAATCAAAACGAGTCAATTAAAAAAACAATTTTGTTTAGCTCAAAAACAAGTTCGGTTCATACTAGGTTTCTTCAGAACGGATTTGTGTGAAAATGAGCTAGGTCAAATTGGGCCAAATTAAAAACTAAATTTGGTTATGGTCAAGATAGGTAGGTTGAAACGCTCAACTTTTTGGTTTTCGTCTAAACAGTTCGAGTCAAAATTTGTTTAGGCAGAGTGGCAAGCAGACTCTAATCAAAGTTATCAATACTATGTCAAATATTTTGTACAAAGAAGTATTCGTAATCATGTTCTTAGGTTTACTTTTAAAATTTTTAAAGAAATGGTCTGTTTTAAAATAATTTATTGTATTAATTTACACAGACAAATCCCGTATAATACACGGATTCAATAGCTAGTAACTTATATACAAATAATTTATTGTATTTATTGTATTATGACCCTTTGAAATACACACCGCTGCCATTACGACGACAGAAGCCTTTTGAAAAAGATACCATTTGTCATTAGAAAATTTTATTGGTCTCGTGATTTCAAACACAAGAGCAGTCAAAATATCACATAATAGCCTTGAATTTGACAAGTTGACATTAGAGTTTACTATTAATAACCAACACCAGATAAAGATCAATAGCTACAAATTCTTACAACATCTAAAATGGCAACAAAGTCTAGCAACAACCAAGTTTTTTCTTTTTTTTTTAATCTGACTGTAACACAGACTGCACAGACCACAAACATGAAACCCTACAATCATGGTAATTTTGACCAAATACATTGTACAAAATCAAGCCTCACATGGCCTAAGGTTATGATCATAACATCATAAGGTCGTCAAATACTAAAAACCATCTGAGACAGTTGGACCAGTTTCCACAAAGTCAAACGTTGAAAAACTGTTCCAAGGATGAAGAACTGAAAACATTAGACGCAATTCGCTCCGTTTTTATGGCTGAGACGTAAAGCTGATACTTGATGAACCTCTATATGGATTTTAGTACAACAGTTTGAATTAGTATGATATATAATGACCCATGAATAATTTATGTTAATTGAAATAAAAAATGGAGTGCGTACCGATAATTGAGTAACAATTTCTCGGCTCGAGTCTATGTGCCAATCGGGCTCCAGCTGGCGAACAAAAGATGTTCGTCCAATATCTGTGCTGCAGAAAAGTACCTACAATTGCCCACAAATAGCTAATAAGCAGGTGACAATTTTAATTTTTAACCCATTTATTTAAGTACTTCACGGATTATGAGTCAAACGGGTCAAATGTATGAATCAGCTAATGTGAAACGGGTTGAATGTTGCCTAATGTGTATTCGTATCCTGTCTGAAACGAAGTCTAATTTTGACTTTTGAAAGTCAAATGGCCCGCCCTTTGACTTCAATTCTGTTAAGAGTTTGACCTACCGGATTCAAAAAGTCAACTCTGGTTATTAATTGGTTTTACCTTGTCCTTGACCAAGCCACTGGATGTAAATATCCCAGCATTTTCCAATGCCATTAAAACATTTTTCTGCAAATAGAAAATAGCAACAAATACTTGTTAACGTGATTTTTCCTCGATAGTATACATAATTTATTTATATTTTGTAATTTTATCTAATGATGTGGTTCATTTGAATAAAGTGTTTCCTTTTCTTCTTGCACCAGGCCCACAAGTTCAAGGATATATTATAATAAATCAATATAAAATAAGAAATAATACACATACTTCGCTTTCGTCATCCAGAACTGTTTCCATGAGATAAAGGTCACAAAACTTTGTGATCTCCAGCAGAGCATCCAAAACAGAGGATTTCACAGTTGCTTGCTTCTACAAAACAAAATTAGTCAAGCGAGTCAACCTCCAATAGCAATAAGTAAAATTTGCAAAATGAACGGGCCTGTTGAAATGGGCAACGGGTCAAAGGAGGTAACATTTTAAAAGGGTAGGGTTGGATAAAGGGTTTAACCCATTAGAGATACAATACAACCAAATTGACCCATCTGAAAGAAAATGGGTCGAAATTCACACGTTTATCAATATATGCGAAATAAAAAGGGAGGAAACAATGCAACCACCTGAAGCTCTTCTGGAGTGTTTTCTTCTAGTATAACGCCAAGCAAACGGCAAGTTACCTACACAAAAACCATGAAAAATGAAAAACATTATGTGCCTAGGATGGTTACAAAGGACTGGTTAAAATGACCAAATTACCCTCTCTCAGTGCATCCCTTTACAGTACTGCCAATATCTTCAGATGCTAACATATCTAGGTGATACTTTTTATTTTTAAAAATCTTTCTATTTCTCGAGAAAAAAATATGACAAATAAGTAATTTCAACCATTTAAATAAAAAAAGAAAAATCATGTATTACTATAAAAAAAATACAAGTAAACACTTTCATGTTTCAGAATTACAAAATCCCACTCATGCATTTCGGTTGGGTTTTGATTTGGTGTTGGCGTGTTGCTTATTTCAAACTCAGGATTTATGCTTTACTAAGTTTGCGATATGAAATGCATATTAGTTTTAAGTTTCAGTGTTTTAAGATACAAAATGTAAGAAGTATTAACTAAACAAAAGTGATTCACCTATATCTTTGAAATGGCTACTTTGGTTGAAAGATCGATAGTTAGCAATATTGGAATATCCAAAGATAATTATACATTTTTACTATGTCTTAAACCCCCATTTTATAAACATGTTATAAACTCACTCCAGAAACTAACTAAAAATGCAAATTACAAGCTTGTACCACTAGAATGACAACTGAAAATAGCCTTTAAAAGTATATTACTATTGTAATAACATAATTTCAGGAATCATAAATAACACACCAACTACTTATATATTTTTAAGTAAATGAACAAAAAAAGTTTTTCTGTGTCAACACAAACCAACCTGTCTTGTTTCAACGTGTACTAAAAAAATAAGTTCTTACTAGAACATACCTTTCTTCCATCGCTTAATCTTTGTCTGACTATTTGACCTAAAGTAGGCTGCAACAACAATAAAACAAGTAAAAAAACATGACTATGAAGCAAATGATTTCGAAATTTCAGATTATAGGATTTTCCGTTCACCTTTATGGGCTGAAAAAAGTCATCGATAGCAGTTTGTGCTCTTGAATCTTCAGAAGTTGAAGTAACACCTGGCGGAAACAAAGTTGAGTCAGTTTGACTACTGTTGACTCCAGAAGTGCTAGGTGCATGTGGTTGACGTTTAGGTTGTCTTCTTTGAGGTACAGTGGGTGTCCTGAAAAGTCTCCATGTAAAAATAACTGCAACAGCAAGTCCTGCTATGGCCCACACAGACCGTATATCCTGCAACAAGATTTCAAGATGTTCAAATATTGCTTTAAACTAGATCATAAAAACCTTACACATTTGACATGCTAACACATTTTGACCTATTTAAAAACTTCCATAGGCAGCCAATGTATTAATCGTGAATAGAAAACAACATGCTACAACAACAATCTAAAACCCCAAATAAAAATGATTTAGGAGATCGTTTGCTGAAAAAATAGAAGGCGATTTGTACACAACATATCATTCTTGCTTGAGAATTTTAACCCTTCATGACAAGAAAAGAGAGAAATAGGTACTTGAGATGTATCACTTTCGGTTATCAATAATTAGAAAATGTGATGCTAATATCACCACACTGAGTCAACATATTTAAATCACCTCATAAAGAATATCAAGATTTCTGATTACTCTTATTTTCGCATGTGTGCTAATTTTCAAAGTCCTATGCGTGCTTATATAACATTTCTGATTTCTCTTATCAACATTTTCAATCCTTACCTCATTAAGGATTCACGCGAAATATTTGTTACAATAGAAAAAAACTGTAATATATTTGAAGTAATAAATAGAAACCATAATATTGGGGAGCCATTTTAGTATAATGTTAGTCTTTTCAGGTTGTTCACTTCTTGCACCAGCAAAGCTTAAAGCACTTCTACTTTCACATTATGTGTTGCAATAATCCCACAGACAAAATAACAATCTTTTTACTTGGTTGTTTGGCTTTCATATATGTAATTATGAAGCAACGAACTACTACTTAATGATATTAAGTATCTGTGTTAAAATGTTTTTTTCTTCTCTTCCTGGTTAAAACAGGTTTCGATATAGTTCTTTAATTACTTGTTCAGATCAACAGTGTTCAAGCTACCCAATCTTCTGATTATTTCCGTTGTATCAACTTCAAGGTGATTGAATTTCTTAAGCCACTTTTGAATTTAGTCAATTAATCAGCAAATCTACATTCTTTTTACAATTTTATTATATTAGTCATTGTAAGTTACTAATTTAATACATTACGCAACAGTTGTAGCACATGTTAAACTGGAGATTTAACTAAATTCAATAAGATTGTAAGATCTTTGACTTGGTCATCAACGTCAGTTAGAGCATGCCCATTGATGATAACATAGTAAATTACGCTGACCCAAAACAATACCATCAGCAATTTGGATGATAACAGGCAAACTAACAAGTTTAGCTCGAAATTCTACCATAATAAAAACGCTGCAATTTTTCTTGAGCCACCAATAATTATATAATTGTAGCAGTTTTCATAAAAATGAACAAGAAGAGCCAAAAAAAAATCAAAACAGCAAATGGCTCTCTGTATATGATGATTGTAAAGACAACGTTCTTTTTAAGAAAGCAATAACCTTTGGACCAACAAGAATCACGCCAATCACGTCACCTGTTTATATCTAGAAGTATCAATTGCAAGCTTCTTCAACATTTACAGAACATCTGATTCATACTTAAACAATCTAAAGTTTCATTTTGGTAACCATAAGATACCGTTACAGAAGTACTCACAGCCTAGCTTACCCTTCTGAAGGATTATCTAATTATCTAACATAATAAATCTTAATCAATAGAATTGAAGTATTCTGCTTTTTACTAAATTCTACAAGTTTGGATCTTAACTTGGTACTATGTTGCAGTGGCAACAAGCTTTCATCTCATGACTGCTGTGCTGTCAACACTAACCCTAACTTAATCATATCAACAAAGATTTCCAATCATCAAAACATAAACCCTCAACCCAATTAACTCATAAATTGCAGATCTTGAAAAAACACTTCACAGAAACATTTCGTCGAACACTTGGTGGGCAAGCGGATATTAATAATTGAAGATGAAATGTAAAGAAATTGGTACCTGGGTATTTAGAATCTTGTCGGATAAATAAGCCCCAAGTTTCTTGAACAGGTGTAAAAAGTCTTCCTTTGAGTAATCTGCCATGTCTGTATGTGTACGATTGGGACGCTGACTGAAAAGAACAAGGAAGGAGGGTATGAAGAAAGATGTTTATTTAATCTAATCTAATCTATCATGAGACACAGATAGATGTTGAAGAAAAGGGCTGTGGATGTGATCGATGAGATGAGAGAAAAAACAAACGAAGATTCGTGAATTGTTTGCTGGGTGAAGAAGAATGACGAGGGTTACTTTGGGAGAGAGAATTAAAATTATTATTATTATTATTATTATTATTATTACCCTTAAATCAATTGAGTTTATCGGCTTTTTCTTATTTGTCTAATCTATTGCTTTCATATATAACAACTCTTTTAATTTTCTTCACAATTAAATAATTTAAAAAAAAATTCATTTATGTTTCATTGTTTCTTATTTAATAAGAAACAATTATGTTTCTTATTTAATTTAATAAAAAAACCCCTAAACAAATAAGGAACCTTAATTTGAAACAAGAGCATACACTCTTAAAGTCTTCTTTTTTCATTTGTTTTTACTTTTATTTTTTTAATTACATGTTTTACCGTTTGATATTCATAGGTTGAAAACGCCGGTGACCATTTTTTTTCATAAATGGGTGGCGAGAGTTCATGAAGAAGAATTAAATCTCAGTTGGTTATTCTTGAATATTCATGTTTTCACTAATTCAAGGTATGGTGATTTTGAGCAAGATCTAAATGGACAAGTAGTTTAATGATAGGATATGTGACCGAGTTTTTTGAATTGAAAATTCAATTGTATATGAAATATTTATATTTTACTTTGAAAAATCATGTTTTGTTCAACATATATGGTGTTAAAAAATTTATGATGAATTGAGTTCTCTTTACGATTTGTGCTAATGAATTTTGTGCAAAGGATGGAACAAAAATACTTTTGGAAGTTTGTTGTGGTTGTTTAAGTTTTAATAATGTTTTAATGGTTAATTTGATATGTCAACTGTCAAGTGTCAAGGGTGTGTTAATGTTATGATAGATGTTTATATGTTAAGGACGCTTTAAAGGTTATTTAAGATTAACATGTATTCATGTTACCATGCTTAGTTTGATTATTTATATAGTGTTACTTAGTGAAATGAAAAATGCAAAAATTGTTCCTAATAAGTACATGTATAATCTTTGTCGTTTCATGTTTTGTCCTGTGATTATGTTTAATATTTTAATAGTTTTCAGTTATATCAATCAATCAATCAATCATGCCCAGTAAAATCCCACTGACAGCAAAGCTATAAGTAGGGTCTGGGGAGGGTGGGATGTAGGCACACCGTACCTCTATCCAAAGGAATAAAGAGGTGGCTTCCAGAGAGACCCTCGGCTCTAAGTACATGTATATGAAGCAAAATAAAGGAAATCAAAGTTTAACAGTTATATAAAAACTACTACTAATTATAATAATATTAATAATAAGATCACAGTTTAACAGCTATATAAAAGCTAATAATAATTATAATAATAATAATAATAATATATGTAAGGGAAATACCATTATGGTATGTGACCTAAATAAGTTAAGTCTAAGCCCTAAGGTATTCAATTCTCTCTAAAAATCCTTAACTTTAATTCTACTTCTCCACGAATTCCTATCCTCAACCATGTCCTCGGAGTGGTTTAGGTCTATCAAATCATGCCTAATCCTCTCATCCCAAATCAATTTCGGTTGTCCTCTACCCCTCCTCCCCTCTATAGTAATGTTTTCTACGGATCTAACATGATTCGTCGTCTGTCTTCTCTTTACATGTCCAAACCATCTCAATCTCCACTCTCTTATCTTGTCTGCTATGTTCGCCACCCCTAATCTCTCGCGAAACACAACGTTTCTTATTCGGTCTAGCCTTGTGTGCCCACACATCCAACGTAGAATTCTCATTTCTGCTACCTCCATCCAACGTAGCATTCTCATATAAATTGAAACGAAATTAATTCGATATTTGTAGTTTTCAGTTATACAAATAAAATAATTGATTACTTCTAAAATCATATAATACAAATCATTCACGTTTTATATGAAGTAACAATAATCTTAAAACATGTATACATCTTTATATATATGTTCGTTTTATGATTCCTGCATTTCCCCTCGTGTAGTACCAATAATTACTATTAGTTCGATAACACACCTGCACAAATTATTATTACATTTGCTAAAATATAATAATACACACACACACATATATGTGTGTGTTTAATTAACGTTATCTATATTTCCACCCGTGTCAAACACGGGCCAATAACCTAGTTATTATCTACTTCTACTATCTACTATACTGTTAAAGCAATAAGTCTTTCCATAAATAATATACATTCTCATAATTTCTTTCTATTAAAATAATTTAAAATTATATTAAATTACATTCAACCTAATTAAATTCAACATATTCTAATCTAATATTATAATAATAATACATGTGTTCCTTAATTAGTTTGAGTTTTTCTTTTCAAAATTTCATGGTAGTTATTTTTTTATTTTGGTTTCATTTTGTCTTTTGGTTTTTGTTCGGTTTAGTTTTTATAAAGTTATTTCATTTCGGTTCAATTTTGGTTTTTTTTTAGTTTTGTTTTAAGTGGGTTTAACTTTATTCAGTTTTTCGTTTTGGTTTTTACAGTTTTTGTTTTTGGTTCGGTTTCAGATTTATCGGTTTTAGTTTTTCAGTTTCATTTTGGTTTTACTTTAGTTTTATTGGTATTTGGTTTTATTTAGGTTTTCGGTTTTGGTTTTACTTAAGTTTTTTTTCAATTTAATTTCGTTTCAATTTATATTTAGTTTGTTTGGTGTTTGGTTTTAGTGCCTGTTGATAAATGAAAGAATATGAAGGGTTCACAAATTAAGTGAAAGGTTCATATGAGTTTCAACTTCCAAGTGGGTTGAAGTCATTGAATCTTTATATTTGTTTTGGATCTTCAAAACCAATAATAATGAATTGTCATTTGGTATAAAGGATTCCAAAAGCTAAGAACGTTCTATGTGTTACCCTTCATTTTTTTTCTTAGTCTTTAAGTGTGGGTTATTTCAATTTTCATTTATGAAAATGAGTCATTTTATAAATGTTTCGATTTGTTTTATCTTGGGGCAAAATGGGTCATTTTAAAAGGGCATAAATTAGTTCTGGTCAACGGATCAATATAAAAATGTATTGATTTCGTTCGGGTTTCAACAGGTCTTTTTAAAATATTATTGATTTGTTTCGGGTCATAACGGGTCAATTTTAGAAGATATCGATTTGGTTCGAGCTAAAATGGGTCATTCTCAAAACGCAACGATTTGATTTTGGTCAAAACATGTCATTTAAAAATAGGTTTTGTTTGATTATGTTTTTAAATGCACTTTGGATGTACTTTAGTTTATTAGGGTGCAAGACTTTTTCACATGAAATGTAAAAACAGTTTTCGTAATCAGTTGGTCACTATGTTTGTTAGATTGGTATATGAATGTTTAATTGTTTATGTCATTAACTGTGTTGCAAGTTTAGGAAAAAAAGTTAGCTTGAACAATTTTTGGATGCTTATCAGGAATCTTTCATGGATGCTTATTTTCTGATTTGTTTGCTTCTAGACTAATGTTAGTGAAGTTTGTTTGTTTTCTGTTAATATTATTTTTTTAAAAGTTTATTAAGTTTATGCTTTAAAGTTTTAAATTTTCTTCGTAAGCATTCTTCTATGTAAAGTTATTATTTGTAAGTTTATGTATTTAAATACTTTGTTTGTGTATAAATATGAATTGCAATTAGAAAATCATGTTGCTGTCTCAAAAAATATGTTAAAAAATAAATTATCGTTTGAAATTATATATATATATTACTTGACGATTTCTATATTTCCGCCCGTGTCGTACACGGGTCAATAGCCTAGTATACTATTAAAACAATAACTTTTTCCATAAATAACAAACATTCTCATAATTTGTTGCTAATAAAATAATTCAAAATTAAATTAAATTAATTTCAACTTAATTATATTCAACATATTCTAATTTACTATATTATTAATACATGTGTTGCTTAATGAGTTTGGATTTTTCTTTTCAAAGTTTCATGATAATTGATTCTTGTCAGGACCGGGAGTCGGGTGCAATCCTTAAGAAAGGTTGACAAGAACACACTGACTCAGTTACCCAAAGGCCTATTGAATATCCCGGCGGAATCATGATATCCAACAAGTGGGAACGAATGTGTGATATAGCAAACACAAAACGATAATGGATAATCAATAAGAACACAATCAAAGACAAAGATTCACTGCATTTAATATATCATTTAATACAATAGTGAAAGGAATGTCTAGGGTTTCGTGTGTGACGGCGGCGGCTGTACGAGGAAACAAATAGAATATTCCTTTTGAAATGTTTCTCGTATTGTGTGCGTCGTTATCCGTTTCCTAAATGGAAACCTAGGACCCTATTTATAGACACTGACATTCCTTCTAGAAGTTCCTAATCATAACATAATGAAAGACAAAATAAATACAAGTGTAAGAGTCTTCGAGCAAGGTTTGTCGCTTGCTCGAGCAGACTCGGTATGCAGGGTATACTTGATGAATGTCCTCGAGCATACTTTACTTAGAATTTCTTCAGTGAAGATCTTCTCCTCTAGCAAGCTTCATTCCTTTTGACCAATCCTTACTTTGCTCGAACTAGTCCATCGAGCAAGCTCATTCTTCTTGATGTCTTCAGCCTTGTCCTTAGACTTATTGAACAATCTTTAGCATGCTCGGATGTAAATCTTTCTCGGGAAGTTGAACTGTGCTCGAAGTCCTTGCTTTGATCACATGAAATCTTCTTATTACATCCATGCTTGTCCCCATGTGCTCGACCATCCTGTACTCGTAACACTTGGTTAAAACCTGTATGATCAAGCTGTTTGCTCGATTGGCAATCCATGCTCGATAGAAGAATACTCTTGCTCTTTGAAGTATAGCTTGCTTGAAGCTTTAACACTTATAAGAATTAACCATTTAAGGTTCTGAAGACCTTGCTCGAAGTAGTAAAACTATGCTCGATCGTCTAGGTTTGCTCGAAGTCCATACTTAGCTATTTCCAGAGGAGGTTGAGAAGATTCCAATCTTCCTTATAGAAAATCCGACCCAACAATCTCCCCCTAGATTGGAACAAGCTCAGATGCACCAAAACACACCTACATAGAGTTACACATGTATCAGATATCAAAGATAAGTCATTCAAGAACATGCCATTTCATTACATATAGGAATTCTGCCACTTGGGCATTACATATCATATGTTTACAAATCAAAATACAAATTGAACAAAACTACAAACATAAACAAAAATAAAATTAATCATCATCAAGCTCCATTCTGTTATCTTCTCCTCATGCTCCTTGTGTTAGCTTTTTCTTTCTTCAGTTTGACAAGGGCGACCTTCTGCTTGATCATGTCAAGTTCAACAGCATCAGGGGAATCAACTGGAAACTCAGCATCTATTATGTCTTAGAGGTCTTAGGATGCATGAATTGAAGATCTCCATCATATCGGATCACAACAATTGTTATACCCAATTCATTCCTTAAAGAGATTGAATCATTATGCTGGTTGTAAGTGATGAAGGTGATTCTTCCATTGTGTTGTACCACTGAATTTGGTTCTCTCATCTCCTGCCTTATAGCCAAGCACTCCTTTAGAGTCTTTCTTTTGCCATGTGAGCTGCTTGCTTGAGCTTTCCTCTTGCTGGTGTCAAATAGAGAGAGTTCAAGTGTGTGTACTTCATTAATCCTTTTTCTCCTTCTCTCCTTCTCAGCTTGGTTGTGTATTGTTCTTTTCTTCTGATTTAGGAATGGAAACCCTCTCTCTGATTGTTCCTTGATGAATTTTGAGAGGTCATTCCTTTGTTGTCTAGATCGTTTGTTTCTGTTTTGATTGTCATATAGTTTCAACTCAGCCATCTTTGTCAATTGTTCTTTAGTAAAATCTCTCAAATCATCCCTGAAAATGATCAGAGTTTCTTCCTTATCCTCAGTGATCACCCTTAAGGTCTTGGATCTTTTATCATAGAAGAGATGTGTGGGCAGATTTAAATTCCTTGGTTGCTCAGGCCTCACAATCCAGACCTCAAGGGTGTTCGGCTTGTGCTTCCTTGTTGAGTCTTCTTTGTCTTATCAAGCCCCTCCTTTGCATACCATCTCTTAATTGTTTATTCAGCTTGAGCAATCAATCTTCCCATACTCACACCTTTCTTGTGTAGGGCACTTAGCATCTCAGCTCTATCCAATTCCTCCATATTTCTCTTCTCTTCTTCCAATCTTCTTTGTGTTTCCATATATAATCTTTGCTCTCGATTGTATATGTCTAAGAGTTGTTCATGAGGCATGTTGTTGAATTAATCTTCAGTCATACCTTTACCCATCACAATTTCTTTTAAAATTTGAACTCTCTAAGGATCTTGGAACCATTCTTTAGCCTCAGCTTTCTTCTTTTCAGTTTCCATCCTCGCTTTATCCATCTGCTCTTTCAGGTTCTTTTCTCTTTCAATATCAGCAGAACTCTTTTTAATTTTATGAGAATCTTTGACACTCTACACTTTTCTCTTCAATTCTTCAAGAGAAAGCTTAATCAGTGAGTTGTACTCGAATCCATAGACTTGCAAAAATTGAATGTCTTTATGTTTAGCCTTCACAGATTCATACTCAGCATCATCACTTGTCCTCTTTCTCTTCTTTGTCTTTTCAACAAGATTAGCCTTGTCATCCACAAGAGCTCTCTTGTGTAGTTTATCAATAGCATCAAATGATTGTAGGTTTAGAAATGCAGGCTTGTGACCAACTTTAATCAAGAACTCTCTTCTAGTTTCTCTTTTTCTCCAACCTTCGGCTTCTTTGGTTATGGCTTCCCTTGATAATCTTTGAAGATATTTCAAATCATAGTCAAGACTTATCAAGTAAGCTTTATCTTTGTCCTCCTTCTCAACATCCTTATATCCCTCTTCATCCTCATTCTCATCAAACTCTTTATCTAGATTATGAAGTGCTCCAATTATTGGTTCTTCAACATTCACGGATTCATCCCTTTTTCTTTCTTCAAGTTCTCTTGTACACAATCACTTTTATTGATTTTTGTCTCTTGGATTTTGGTGTTTCAAGTTTAGATGTTGCTTTCCTCTTTACTCTCCCCTCAGCTTCATTCTCTGGTTTTATTGGCTCAGTGGCACTTGGTTCTTCATTTACTGTCTTCTTCACTTCATCGCCAACAATTTCTGTGATCACAGGTTCAGCAGTTTCAGTTGCTGGCACATCAATGTTTATTTCTTCAACTACTGGCTCCTTCACCGGGATATCATCATTCTCTTCAGTAACTTCATTAATAACCGGTTCAGTGGTTTCAACTGGTTCTTCAACCACTGACTCTCTTTCTTTGCTCATGTTAATCAAATCTCTTTGTGCCTTTCTAGCAGCCATTACTATCTTAGGATGATGCCATTCTGGTTTGTTTAGAATGTCTATCAGATCCTTCATTATAACCAGTTTCACCATTGTGCTGGCAGATATTTCAATAGTTTCATCCTCTTCTTGATTAACTTGACCCAAGCCCAGTTCTTGTTCTTTATTTGTTTTTGGTTCAGATTCTTCACTCTCAATCTCAGATATGACTGGCTCAGATGGTGTAGGCTCTTGTTCAGTTTGCATCGGCCCTTGTGATTCATCATTCTGTTTTGCATTTTGAGCTACTAGAGAAGCTTTAATGGCATCATCTGCCTCCTTCCTCATTCTCTCATCCTCCTCTTCATTCTCCTTCATTTTAATCAGTGCCTCAAGCACATCTTGTGGAATTTCATCATCTTCTTCTTGAGCCTTTTGATTCATTGCATCCAGATGTTCATTCATTAGTCTCATGGCTGTTTTAACCGATTCCACTTCAGCTATGTCTGGATCAACCACATTATCTTTCAAGAGTATATCATCACCAGATTTATCTTTATGGGTTGGAATGGGTTGAAGGTCTTCTTCAGATAGAGCTACCCCTTTGCCTTTGATTTTTCGTTGGGCTATTTGCTCAGGGGTCTCTTCTTCCACTTCTGTCTCCTTCTCTCCTACCTCCCCCTCATTATCAGAATTTCCATCCTCATATCCTTGATTTATCATGTTTAGTGCATTTGATGTTTCAACTTCTGCAGCCTCTTCATCAGTGCTGGTATACATATCTTCAATTATTTTCAGGCCCTCTGCATCTTCACATTCATTTTTCTCCCCCTGTTTTGGTGCATCTGAGGTCTTCTCAACCTCAGAGTGCCCCTCTAGGGTTCGAATTTTCAGTAGAGCTTCCTGTGGTGCAGCCTCCAATGCCCTGTTTCTTGTTTGTAAAACTGCATTCTTCTCTTTTAACAAGATTTTTTCAAATTCCAGGTTCATGTTCTCATTGGTAAGATCATAGATGTCTGGACTGGATGGTGGTGTTTTTTGGGTAGGCTTAAAGTAAGGTTCTGAGAAAGGGTCAGATTCAGCTGTTTCTGGAGATGGTAACTTATATGGCTCAGGGTCTGTGGGGGTGGAATGAGTTGGTTGAGCAATGGTAGTAGCAGGTTGGTCTTGTACTAGGGAGGATGGTGGTGTTGGAATGTATGTGTCTTGAATAGGTTGGGATGGTTGGGAAAGAGGTGGTGAGGTATTAAGTGGATCATGTAGTGGGGATGTTGGTGGTGAAGGGACATGTGTGTCAAGAATTGGTTCATTGTCAGATAAAGCTGGTTCAGTGGTAGCAGGTGGGAGAGGATATGATCATCAGCATCATTAAGCACAATTGAGTCAGTTTCATCATGATATTCCTCAAGGGGTGGTGAGTCTGGTGGAGTAATCTTTTGGATGGTTGCAGCAACATTGGATACTATATTTGCCACAAAATCATCATCATCCATAGGCTCACCCTCAACAGGTTCATTAGTTTCTTTATTTACGTCCAAATCTGCATCATCTCCTTCAAGAGTAGGTTGTTCAATCATAGGTGCATTACCAACAACAACTTCTTGGGCATGAGCAACATCACCTTCAACAATAACATTATCACCCTCTGGACCATTATCCCCTTCATCATTCTGATCATCATCATCATCATCTACATCATCATCGTCTTCATCATCACTGTTTCCCGGGGTTCTAGGCACATCAATTGCACCCAAAGCTGGCACAAGCAGCCATGGGAGAACATCCCAATCATCATTGTGTACAAATTTACTCTGAGTATCTTTCATTCTTTTGCAGATGTTAGGATCTTGTAATCTCAAAATTTCTCCTGTCCTTTGAAGATCCGGTAACGATCTGCTTATCAAGATCTGCAAGAATCGAGGATACATTAGGAACCTCTGATTTACTTCCTTCTCAGCATTTGACACCAACCCTTGGAAAATGAATCTTGATATATTGAAAGACTGTTGGTATAAAATGGCCACAGTTAGAGTGCTCAATTCCCTGCTCAGTAGAGTCCAAGTCCCTCTCCTTGGAGATAAGGATTGGATTACATGATGTATTAGGAAACGGTATATTAAGGGAAAACTGCCCCTTTGAAATTGACCCTCCTTCACAGTTCCTTGGTAACCCATTGTCTCTTGACAGACTCTTAACAATCTTGGGGTTTAATAAGAAGGTTGAGCATCAAAATTGTCGTTCAGTTCCAATGCAGCTCGTATTGAAGCCTCTGTAATCTCAATGTCATGGTTTAGGACAGATTCCTCAATTCTTTTCCCGTTAATATCATTCACATAAGTAGCGGAGACCCAAAAGTCTAAAATATGGTTTCTGTAAATTGTAGGGCTTTCAGTGAGGGCTACTCTCAGGTTGGAGTTCCTTAGAAAATTTATCATTAGCTCCAACTCTCGGCTATCATCGTCGAGCTCCAACTGAGCGCACATATTATGCCTCTTTTCGAATTTTAGGGCCATCAGTTCAGCAAAATAAGAAAATATGTCAGTACACAAAGTTGCATAACTAATATGTGAGGATAGTTAGATGATAATAGCGTCTTCAATAACCTGTTCCATAGTAATATGCGCACCTGCAAAATCAAGTAAACAGTCAGTAAGAGATTTCAATTAGAAACCCTAGTTTCGAACTCGGCGTGACGATTATCGAATAACGATGTCTTACCGAAGTTGAAACAGAGCTAATGGCGATATTCGAAGTATAATCGAGCAAGTAACGGAGTTTTCGAGTAAGCACAGAAAGCACGAGCAAGAGTGGTTTGCGTCTAGGTTTAAGAGAGAAGAAGAAATATGTGAAAAAGTTTCTAAGTCCCCTTTTTATACCTAACATTTGGGTAGTACAGTCCCTTCGTTTGTCGTCTAGTGCACGACAGTTGTCATTTAATTTCAAATTTAATGTACCCCCTTGCTCCAGTATACAGCCAAAACAGCAGCTGGCTCCCCCTGTACTCGAGTACATAGTACAATCCTTGCTCGACTTACATGTATCTACCCTTTTCATTTCTATTAAGCCCTTTTCCCGACCTTCCCTAATGAAATGATGTCTAATCTCAATGTGCTTAGTCTTAGAATGTTGGACTGGATTCTTAACAATGAACATAACAGCAGTGTTATCAATTAAAATAGGAGTAAGTAAGAAATTCATACCATAATCCAGCAGTTGATTCTGAATCCATAGAACCTGTGCACAGCAGGCAGAAGCAGCAATGTACTCAGCTTCAGCAGTAGAGATGGACACTATAGTTTGCTTCTTGCATTGCCAAGACACCAGCCTGTTCCCTAGAAACTGGCATCCTCCTGAAGTTGATTTTCTACTCATGTTGCAACCATCATAGTCACTATCTGTGTAGGCCACCAAGTCAAAGGAAGGGTTCTTTGGATACCAAATCCCCAAATCTGGTTTTCCTTTGAGATATCTTAAAATCCTCTTAACTGCTAGCATATGTGAGGCCTTGGGGTTAGCTTGGAATCTTGCACAGACACACATAGCAAACATAATAATGGTCCAGATGCTGTAAGATGCATCAGTGATCCTATCTTGGCCCTATATTCATGCTGGTCCACCGGCTCCCCCTTCTCATCAGGTACCATCTTCTCATGTGTGTCCATTGGTGTAGACACTGTCTTGAAGTCCTGGTACTTGAACTTGTTAAGAATCTCTTGAACATACTTTGATTGGTTAATAAAAATTCCATCAGCCTTCTGTTGCACTTGAAGTCCAAGGAAGAAATTCATTTCCCCCATTGAGCTCATCTTGTACTTGGATTTCATCACTTGCTCAAACTCCTTGCACATTTGTTCATTTGTAGAGCCAAAGATAATGTCATCCACATACACTTGCAACAGCAGATCCTTGTTCCATCTTTTGTAGAACAGTGTCTTGTCAATAGCTCCTCTACATAAGCCATTGTACAACAGATGGTTTGACAACTCATCATACTAGGCCTTTGGTGCTTGATGCAGTCCATACAATGCTTTGCTGAGTTTGTAGACCTTGTTGGGGTGAACTGGATCTTCAAATCCTGGAGGTTGAGTAACATAAACTTCCTCATCAATCTTTCCATTTAAGAATGTATACTTCACTTCAAGTTGATAGACTTTTATTTTCATTGATGCTGCATATGCTAGAAAGATCCTGATAGCCTCTATTCTTGCAACTGGAGCAAAAACTTCTTCAAAGTCCACTCCTTCTTCTTGTAGGCATCCTAGAGCTGCCAATATTGCTTTGTTTTTTTTATCACTATTCCCCTCTCATCTTTCTTGTTTCTAAACACCCATTTGGTTCCAATAGCATACTTGCCTCTGGGCTTGTCAATTAAGTCCCATACATGCAAGTCTCTGAATTGAGCCAACTCTTCCTGCATAGCCTCTACCCAGCTGTTGTCCTTTAAAGCTTGGTTGATGTTCTTTGGTTCAACTTAGGATTGAAAGTAGGCATACAGGCAGATGTTTGCTTTTTCAGAAGAGCTTCTAGTCACTCTCTCATGCAAGTCGCCTATGATATTCTCTGCAGGGTGATTTCTTTCAACAGAGGTAGTCTGCACAAATTGTTGTGCAGACACTTCTGTCTCAAGATTGGTCATGTTTAACTCAGCGGTTTTTCTTTCAATTATTTCTTGACTTTCACCAGCTTCTTGAATTTGGTTAATCTCAGATGATGATGCTTCATTTAACCCAATTTGTAGAGAGTCAAACAAAGACTGAAACATGTCTTCAAATTGATTTGTCCCTTCAGGCAGGTTGTTGACCTTGAATGGGTTCACTCTCCACATCACTTGGACCTTCATTAGAAACTTCAACTGCAGCTTCCTGTCCATTCATCTCAATTTCAGATGCTTCTTGGTTGCTTCTCTCAAAGTTAAATCCATTTGGTTCAGGAGCAACAGATGACCATAGCCTGTCCGGATCAACTTGTTTTTGTTTTCCCTCATCTTCAAAGCTAGTTCTGTACATGCTGTCATCCATGTCTTCATTATAAATTTTGAAAGACTTGATCATCTTTTCCAAGTCAAATAGCCATTTAGGACCTTCAATATTGTTAAAGTGGTTTTCATTGAATATTATGTCTGAGAACTCAATGACTACCATGTGCTCCTTCACATAAACTCTGTAAGCCTTTGAATGAGAAGAGTATCCCACAAAGAAACATTCTAGAGATTTTGACTGGAATTTATTCAAATAGTCCTTTGTATTCAACAGTAAGCATCTACATCCAAAAGGCTTTAAGAACTTCACATAAGGCTTTCTTTTGAAGATAACCTCATATGGAGTCTTATTTTGAGCCTTGTTTAGTAGAATTCTGTTCTGCATATAACATGCAGTGTTGATTACTTCTGCCCAGAAAGTGACTGGTAGATTTGCATCAGCAATCATGGTCCTTGTAGCTTCAATTAGTGTTCTGTTTATTCTTTCTGCAACACCATTTTGCTCAGGAGTTCTAGGTGCACTATATTGTTGAAATATTCCCTTAGAAGTGCAGAATTCTTCCTTTATTCCATTCTTGAATTCTGTTCCATTGTCACTTCTAATGACTTTCACCTTCCTTTCAAGCTGATTTTCCATTTTTAGCACATAGGTTCTGATCAATTATGGGGTTTCATCCTTGCTGCCCATAAAATATATCCAAGTAAATCTTGAGTAATCATCTATAATCACTAGGCAGTATCTCTTCTTTCCAATACTTGGAATACTTACTGGACCAAACAGATCCATGTGTAGTAATTCCAAGACCTCATCAATGGTATTTATCACTTTGCTCTTATGTGAGGATTTATGTTGTTTCCCTTTGAGGCAAGATGTGTATTTTTCTTCAAGCTTGAATTCTCTTGTGGGAAGGCCAACAACATGTTCACCTTTCACTAGCTTGTTCATGTTCTTCAAGTTGACATGACACGTCTTCCTATGTTTAGTCTCATTTTCAGTGGCTTTGGAAACAAAACATGAACCACCTCTAGATGTAGCAGTGTTCATTCTTAGTTCATAGAGATTGCCATATCTTGGAGCCATCATCATGATCATCTCAGTTGGAATCACAAATTCAGGCTTTAGAATTAGGCAGTGTTCATCATTGAAAGCCACCTTATACCCTTTGTCACAAACTTGAGAAATGCTGAGAAGATTGTATTGTAGTCCTTCAACATGCAGCACATTCTCAAAGGACACCTTGCCATTGGTGAGTGTTCCTCTACCAACAATTTTCCCTCTATTTTCATCACTCCCAAAAGCAACTGGACCTTCATATTTTCTTTCATAATTGATGAGAGCACTTTTGTCACAGGACATGTGCCTGGAACATCCACTGTCCATGTACCATAAGTCATTACTGTTCAAGGATTGTTCATGCACATATACACAAACGAGAATCAGTTGGATTCTGAGTCACAAACTGCATCAGTTTGCAATTTAGATTCAACTGAAGATTCATCTGGAGTTGGAACTGGAAGTGGAAGTGGATCTTCATAGACTATCTCACAATCTTCATTTGTGTCTGAGTCAGATTCACTTGTCACAACTGGTGCTTTAATGCTATTCTCTATCTGTTCAATCACACTGTCTTTCCACTCGTTTATCTCCTTCTTGGTCTTCCACTGAAACCCTCTTGGTTCATAACCGTGCTTCAGCAAGAACTTTTCATCCCCATTGAGAACACTAGGTCTTATCTTTGCCTTTCCTTTGTTAGTTGACCTTTTGTTCTTTGCAGGTTTGCTTGATACTTTTGTATCATCATTGATTTTCAAAACTTGTTTCAGTCTTTTCTCCAAGACTGATCTTGTCTCTTCATTACATGAACTCTTCTTCTCTTCATTCAGATATCTTTGATACATCTGTTTGTATCCTTTCATGTCAAAGCCACAAACCACATCAGGGACCACAAACTCTTCTTCTTCAAACCAGCAAGAATCAGTGTGATGACCGTAGGCATCACACTTCTTGCACCATACCTTCGCATAGCTCCCCATGTCTTCAAGCAATTGCTTGTCTTTAATTCTGTCACTTGGTTTGGGGAAGTCAAAGCCTAGGGATGTTTTTGGACATAGAGTGTTTCTAAAGTCCATTTTGATTGGCTTACTGAAATCAGCAACTAGATGATATTTCTCTTTAACAAACAGTATTGGCTTCAACTGGATGGTTGTTTTGAACAGCTACTTTGTTCTACTGCAACAGATCTTCTCTTGGGTGCATACTCCACATCTCCAATGTCAAATAATTCATGATTTGAGAAGGCTAAATAGATTGGAGGATGAGACTGATAATAAGATGATTTCATTGCCACTTCATTTTTTTCTCTTGATTTCTGGCTGTGGTCTTGCACAAATGTCAAATACCACATGTTCTTTTCTAATATGTTCATAATGCTTCTTCAACTTTGGAATCTTCTTTGGCAGTAGAGGAATCTTTTCCTTTTTCTTCTTGCTTGATCCCTTCTTTTTCTTCTTGCCCTCAGATGATTTGGTACTGCCACAACTGCAAGTACTCTCCTCACTGGAGTATTCACTCCATTTCTTTTTCTCACCATCCTTCTTTACAGCTTTCTTTACTTCTGATTTCTCATTCTGCTTCACTGCAAACTCTCCATTCTCATCTACAATCACATCTTCATACTGTTTTATAAATTCAGTTTTGTCATCAAACACATTCTTGAATTGTTTCAGATATTTATTCCTGCTTTCTTGTCTACTTTTAGTGGATAACTGTCACAAAAAGGTGGTGGCACCTTTTTGTATTTCTCTTCCTCTGTCATTTTATCCACAAATCCCACTATATTTCCTGTAGACACAAGGTTTTTCAAGAATTCCATTTGAATTAACAAATCAGCATTCTTCAGCTTCTCTTCAGCATACAACCTTTTCAAACCCTCAATTTCAACTGTCATTTTTTATTGGGTTCTGTATGCTTGCATACAATCTTCTTCAAGCCCCTTAATTTGAGTTTCATAGGTTGCTTTGCTTCATACACATTTAAGAAGGCTTCCTTTCTTCCACGTTCAGTTTTCCATTTTCCAACTTCCTGATTGAGTTCATCAATTGTAACAAGAAGATCAGAAATTGAAATATCATAATGTACCTGTGTATTAGAAGATTCTGGCTTGTCTTGAACTTTAGCCATGAAGGCAACGTTTGCTTTTTCAATCTCGGCTGCGTGTTTACTCCAATCAAACTCTCCATCATGAGGCACCCTTGTTACTGCAACATTCCCTTGATCCCTTGCCTGATTCACATTGCTTTGATCGACTCTGTTCTGATTATTGTGAATCTGTAGTTGGTTGTTCCTTTGAGGCTGAAAGGGTTGTTGCTGGGGCCTATTTTGGTTTTGGTATGGATTTTGATTGGTGATCTGATTTCTTTGATGTTGAAAGTTCTGGTTCTGATTTTGGTAAAATTGATTTTGATTCACTTGGTTTCCAGCTTGCTTGGGCATGTTGCATTTTCTTGCAAAGTGTCCTGGTTGTTGACAATTGTAGCATATTGCTTTTGATTTGTCAAAGCCTATTCATTCATTTGGTCCATTGAAGCTTGACCTTCCAGTTCTGTTGTATAACCTTTTGCTTCTTACAGCCAGCATGGCAGCCTGCCATTTGATGTCCATGTCTTCCAAGTCATCAGCATCAATTTGCTCAAGATCGTCCTACACAATGCTTGTGTTGATCATGTTCTTGGCCACAAATGCATGATTTGACTCAGTGAACATAGAGAACAAGGCTTGGTAATCTGTTCCATGATTTGTATTGTTCTACACAAATGTTGACTGGCCACTTGCTGTTGAGGCTACATCATCTTCTATTAATTGAACATTGAATCTTGGTTGTCCACCACATATTGAACCTGTCTCAACTGGCTCTTCAATGATTGGCTGTTGATTCTTGATTGAGAGATTTCCCATTGGAGCTACAAGAGCATTGTTCACTTGAAAACTAGGTTTATCTTCTCTAATCATGTGGTTTTTGATCATTTCATGTTCTGCAACCTTGAGAAATGCAATTACATCATCCAGCTTAAAGTTAGGGAAACTCACATTTTCCTTGATGAATTTGCTGGCTGTATACCACTCACCAGACAAAGATGACAAAAGCTTCTTGTTTAGCTCAAAATCAGAGATCTGTAGATCAGTTGTTCTTATATCATTAACAATCACCATGAACCTTTGCAGGACTGATTTTAGTCTTTCTCCATCTTTAAACTTGAACCTGTCCAGCTGTTACTTCAGTCTATCTTTCTTGATATCTCTCAGTTATATATTTCCCTCAAACATTTCAACAACTGCATCATACATTTCTTTGGCAGTTTTGTGATGGTTGACGATTGTCAGTATCTCCCAAGACAGACCTAACTTCAGCATAAATTGAGCCTTATCATCCCTTTTCTTCATTTTTAGCTCAACAGTGGCGTTGTTGTTCGGAGTAGTTGAAGGAACATAGTTTCCTTCAGTAATAGAAGTCCAAAGCTCTGGGTCGTTGTAGTTTACAGCTGCTTCAAAGAGCACCTTCCATTTGATAAAATTTTCTTGTCCAAGTAATCTGGAAATTTTGTTGGTAGAAACTTCTTGGTCGTCCATGTTATCAGATCTGACCTTTTGCAGCAGAGAAACTGAGTAAAGCTTCAAGCTTTTTCACAAACCTTCAGTCCCGTGGCCTTCAGCGAGCTTCCACAGCTCTGATACCACTTGTCAGGACAGGGAGTCGGGTGCAATCCTTAAGTTGACAAGAACACACTGACTCAGTTACCCAAAGGCCTATTGAATATCTCGGCGGAATCAGGATATCCAACAAGTGGGAACGAAGGTGTGATATAGCAAACACGAAACGATAATGGATAATCAATAAGAACACAATCAAAGACAAAGATTCACTGCATTTAATATATCATTTAATACAACAGTGAAAGGAATGTCTAGGGTTTCGTGTGTGATGGCGGCGGCTGTACGAGGAAACAAATAGAATATTCCTTTTGAAATGTTTCTCGTATTGTGTGCGTCGTTATCCGTTTCCTAAATGGAAACCTAGGACCCTATTTATAGACCCTGACATTCCTTCTAGAAGTTCCTAATCATTACATAATGAAAGACAAAATAAATACTAGTGTAAGAGTCTTCGAGCAAGGTTTGTCTCTTGCTCGAGCAGACTCGGTATGCAGGGTATGCTCGATGAATGTCCTCGAGCATACTGTACTTAGAATTTCTTCAGTGAAGATCTTCTCCTCCAGCAAGCTTCATTCCTCTTGACCAATCCTTGTTTTGCTCGAACTAGTCCATCGAGCAAGCTCATTATTCTTGATGTCTTCAGCCTTGTCCTTAGACTTATTGAACAATATTTAGCATGCTCGGATGTAAATCTTGCTCGGAAAGCTGAACTGTGCTCGAAGTATTTGTTTGATCACATGAAATCTTCTTATTACATCCATGCTTGTCCCCATGTGCTCGACCATCCTGTGCTCATGACACTTGGTTAAAACCTGTATGATCAAGCTGTTTGCTCGATTGGCAATCCATGATCGATAGAAGAATACTCTTGCTCGTTGAAGTGTAGCTTGCTCGAAGCTTTAACACTTGGAAGAATTAACCATTTAAGGTTTTGAAGACCTTGCTCGAAGTAGTAAAACCATGCTCGATCGTTTAGGCTTGCTCGAATTCCATACTTAGCTGTTTCCAGAGGAGGTAGAGAAGATTTCAATCTTCCCTATAGAAAATCCGACCAAACAATTGATAATTATTATTTATTTTGGTTTCATTTCGGGTTTTGGTTTTTGTTCAGTTTTAGTTTTTATAAACTTCTTTCGTTTCAGTTCCATTTCGGTTTGATTTTTTTACTTTTTATTTTTTATTTTTTTAGTTGGATTTAACGTTATTCAATTTTTTGTTTCGGTTTTTACAGTTTTTGTTTTCTGTTCAGTTTCAGATTTATCAGTTTTAGTTTTTCAGTTTCATTTTGGTTTTTGTTTTTGTTTTAGTTTTATTGGTATTTGGTTTTATTTAGGTTTTTGGTTTAGGTTTTGGTTTTGTTTTTTCAATTTAATTTCGTTTTGATTTGTATTTGGTTTGTTTGGTATTTGGTTTTAGTGTGTATTGAAAAATGAAAAAAATATGAAGGGTTTACAACTTAAGTAAAATATTCATATGACTTTCAACTAGGTTGAAGTCGATGAAGCTTTATCTATATTTTTTTATCTTCACAACCAGTAGTAATAAATTCGCATTTAGTAGAAAGGAATTCAAACGCTAAGAACATTTTATGTGTTACCCTTCATTTTTCTTCTTAATCTTCAAGTGTGTTATTTCAATTTTCATTTATGAAAATGGGTCATTTTATAAATGTTTCGATTTGCTTTGGCTCGTGTCAAAACTGGTCATTTTAAAAGGGTATCAGTTTAGTTATGGTCAACGAGTCAATATAAAAAGGTATCGATTTTAGATTGGTTTCGGCGGGTCTTTTTTAAATCATATCGATTTGGTTCGGGTCATACCGAGTCAATTTTAAAAGATATCGACTTGGTTCGGGTTAAAATGGGTAATTCTCAAAACATAACGATTTGATTCTGGTCATAAGATGTCATTTTAAAAAGGTTTCGATTTAGTTCTGGTTCTTAAATGCGCTTTTGGCGTGCTATAGTTTATTAGGGTGCAAGACTATTCACATGAAATGCAAAAACAACTTTTGTAGTCAGTTAGTCACTATGAAATGCAACACATGTGTGAATGTTTATGTCATCAACTATGTTCCCGGTCCAGGAAGAAAAGAAGCCCGAATCATTCTTGGATGCTTATCGGGAATCTTTCTTGGATGCCTATTTTCTAATTTGCTTGTTTTCCAGACTAATGTTACGAAGTTTGTTTGTTTTCTGTTAATATTATTTTTTAAATTTTATGAAGTTTATGTTTTAAAGTTTTAAATTTTCTTCGTAAATATTCTACTATGTAAAGTCATTCTTTGTAAGTTTATGTATTTCAATACTTTGTTTGCGTATGAATATGAATTTTAATTAAAAATCATATTGTTGTCTCAAAAAAATATATTAAAAAATAACTTATCGTTTGAAATTATATATGTGTTTACTGGATGATTTTTATATTTCCACCCGTGTCGTGCACGGGTCAATAACCTAGTATGCTATTAAATCAATAACTCTTTCCAAAAATAATATGGATTCTCATAATTTCATCATAATAAAATAATTCAAAATTATATTAAATTATATTCAACTTAATAACATTCAACATATTCTAATTCACTATACTATTAATAATACATGTGTTTCTTAATAAGTTTAGGTTTTTCTTTTCAAAATTATATTATATTACATTCAACTTAATTACATTCAACATATTCTAATTTATTATACTATTAATAATACATATTTTTATTTTGGTTTTATTTCGGCTTTTATTTTTGTTCAGTTTTAGTTTTTACAAATTTGTTTTGTTTCAGTTTTGTTTCAGTTCGATTTTGTCCTTTTTTTTAGTTTCGTTTTAGGTGGGTTTAACTTTATTTAGTTTTTCGTTTTGGTTTTTACAGTTTTTGTTTTTTGTTCGGTTTCAGATTTATCGGTTTTAGTTTTTTAGTTTCATTTTGGTTTTTGTTTTACTTTTATTGGTATTTGGTTTATTTAGGTTTTCTGTTTTGGTTTTGTTTTAGTATTTTCAATTCGTATTTAGTTTGTTTGGTTTTAGTGCCTATTGAAAAATGAAAGAATATGGAGGTTCACAAGTTAAGTGAAAGGTTCACATGAGTATACACTTTCAAGTGTCTTGAAGCCATTAAAGCTTTATATTTTTTCCGGATATTCATAACCAATAATAATGAATTTGCATTTGGTAGAAAAGATTTCAAAAGCTAAGAACGTTGTATGTGTTACCCTTCATTTTTCTTCTTAGTCTTCATGTGTGTTATTTCAGTATTCATTTATGAAAATTGGTCATTTTAGAAATGTTTCGATTTGATTGGCTCGAGTCAAAATGAGTCATTTAAAAAAGGTATTAGTTTAGTTCTGGTAAACGAGTCAATATAAAAAGGTATCGATTTTATTCAAGTTTCAACGTGTCTTTTTTAAATCGTATCGATTTGGTTTGAGGCATAACGGGACAATTTGAGAATATATCGATTTGGTTCGGGTTAAAATTGGTCGTTCTCAAAATGTAAGGATTTGATTATTGTCAAAACATGTCATTTTAAAAAGGATTTGATTTGGTTATGTTCTTAAATGCGCTTTAGGCGTGCTTTAAGTTATTAGTGTGCAAGACTTTTCACATGAAACGTAAAAACAATATTCTTAGTCTGTTGGTCACTATAATTGTTGGATTGGTATACGAATGTTTATGTCATCAACTGTGTTCCAGGTAATCATTCTTGGATGCTTATTTTCTAATTTGTTTGCTTTCCAGATTAATGTTAGTGAAGTTTGTTTGCTATCTGTTAATAGTTTTTTTTAAGTTTTAAATTTTCTTCGTAAACATTCTACTATGTAAGTCATTTTTGTAAGTTTATGTATTTCAATACTGTATTTGTGTATGAATATGAACTGTAATTAAAAATCATGTTGTTGTCTCAAAAAATATATTAAAAAATAACTTGTCGTTTGATATCATACATGTGTTTACCTGATGCTTTCTATATTTCCGCCCGTGTCGTACACGGGTCAATAACCTAGTTATTATTATAAAAACAAAAAAAAAGTAAGTCACTAAATATTGAAACTACTTTTATTTATGGATTTGGTATTGGTATTTCGGGGAAAAGACTTTAATATTAATAGTAAGTATAAACAGACCTGAACTAACTGATAATTCATCTTTGATCAACGGAGAAGCTAATTGAATTAATCGATAATTTGTTTTTAAGGACCTGAACTAACCAGTGGTAGTTTCAGTTTCAGTTATGCACGTTGTGGCCGACTGATGTGCGTAAATAAATACATATACTTCATTTCATTCGGGCTTGGTTTTAGCGATTTTCTAGCATAGTTACCGAATAAGTTATTTATTTGTTTACTTTTGATTTTCAGGGACAAATAGACTGTAACACCCCGGCTTTAAGCGGAATACGTCCGCACGTACAGATCACTCATAAGCTCGTAACACTATTAGTAGTTACAATATATTTATTTTATTCCATAACTTCGCAAGTACACAAATATTTTGATAATCAGACAAACAACATTACATCTAAGAGAAACAACATTATTCATTAAAATAATCCTAAGGTATAACTAGTTTTCTTGTCCTGACACTTCATCGTTTCAAGCTGCAGCACGTTTAAAATAATATATTTTGCCAACAACACATGTTGGTGAGTTTTCATAAGTTTTTGCGTATATAAATATATATAAAATGCGCGATTCAACGATCCTCATGCAATAAATATTCAAACATAACATAAATGAAATCAAATAGTGTCGTCCTCTCGTTCATTTAGCCGAAGCCATAGAAGTCGGGGAAATGAGAAGGCATCATGGATGCAGCTGATGGGTGGAGAGAGAGAGAGAGAGTCTAAAAGGAAGTATTTACTTTAGAAAGGACATGTCATCTCCTACCTAAATAGACAACCTTTTGTGGAGATAGACAGACTCTACAAGACAGCAGTTGAGTTTGAAAAGGCTAAATTTATTGAAGAAGAACAAAATAGATTGAATGAGAAACTCAAGAGTATATATGAAGAAATGAAAAGAAAATACAAAGGGGAAATTAGATTCCTAGTTGGGAATGGATATCACTTTGACGCTGTTAAAGATATATCAAAGGAAATTCTGCAAGAGAAAGTCAGAACAGCGAAAGAAGCACATGAGTTACAAAAAGCAAGATTACAAATTCAGAGGGAGAGACAAAGGAAGGATAAAGAAGCAGAAGAAAATTACATGCTGACCGGAAGAAAGAAGAAGAAAAGAAATGGTTTGAGGACCCTGAGAGGGTGAAAATTTTGAAGGATGTGTTATTAAAGAAAGTATGAAGAATATCAAATTGAAAGTCTGTCACAAGAAGAAATGATTGAAATCTATAATAGAGAACGAGGATGTACTTAGAAGAAGAGAGAAAATTGAAGGAAGATTTGAGATTAAGGGAACACCCGCCTGTTGAAGAAAAATCTGATCCAATTGTAGAAAGAAGACTAACAGAGAGTCAACTTGCTGAAATGATCAGTGTGCTGTGCAGAAGGGGAGCAAAATATCCAGAGTTGTTTTACAAAAACGAATCTGAGATAAAAAGGCAATATGATGAATCTGAACAGAAGTACTCAAAGAAATCATCATCATCAACAGCTGCAAGACAAATCATCAGATCTGAGGTGCTGAGGCAGCAACCACAAAGAAATTACTTCAATCTGCCTACTCACTTGTATTTTGATTCAAGATCAAGAACTCTTAAAGTTGTCACTAAGGATGGAGTTGAAAGCCAAGTCGTATTTAGCAAAGACTTTAGAGAATTCAGAAGGGAGCAATTGGAAGAAATGGCCAAGTTAGATCTATATGACTATCTTCAAAATGATATATTGGCCGGAAAACAAAAGAATGACCTTTCAAACTATTTACATGAACAAGCTGAGAAAGGATTTCTATTGCTGGACAAAAAGAGAAAGTAGACTTATATTGAGGCTGAGAAGACCAGAATGGAGAAAAGATTAAGAGATGTGAGGTGGTCTGAGCTCTCTTTCCCTTAATCTAAAAAGAAAGAAATATCAAAGAAAGGAGGACCGTCAAGCTCAAATACTCAACAAAGAACAAGTGGCTCAAGCTCAACAAGAAGAACACTCAGAGAGAGTCTAGCCATGAGAATGGAGATGATGGTACCCAACTCCCAGGTCCAAGCAGGAGGAAGAATCGCTAACATCACCTTCAACAAAAAATGTGAGACAGTGTCACTCAGAAATGCAGAAGGAAGGGTGATTGCAATAGTGGAAAATGATTTAGAGCTACAATTTATGCATGTCCAGGACTTAGCTGATATTATGGAAGTAGATGTTCCACTAGACTCTGTGGACAGTGTGGAACTGGACATGTTTAACCAACGAGCAGCTGCGGTTAGACATGACAAACTGATCCGAGCTTGAAGACTAGAGTGAAAAATGAGAACTGGAAGGATGTGTGCTGACAAGGAATATCTTATGAATTTTTATTTGTAGTTTTTTTTATCTTTTCATGTATTTTTGCTTAAATCTGTAATCTGATAAACTTGTAATTTGATGTGTAATTCATTAATGGCATAATTTTGATTATGTAATGTAATGACTATTTTCTTCATATGATTTGTGATTATATTTTGACACATGTGTAACTTAATACAGGTATGTTTTGGTGCATCTGAGCTTGTTCCAATCTAGGTGGAGATTGTTGAGTCGGGTATTTGCTAAGGAAGATTGGAATTTTCTCAACCTCCTCAAGAAATGGCTAAGTATGAACTTCGAGCAAGCTTGGACCTTCGAGTAAGGATTTACTACCTCGAGCATGATGTCTTATGCTCATGAGACTATTTTCTGAAATTCTTCTAAGTGTTGAACGCTTCAAGCAAGCTACACTTCGTCAAGCAAGGATGTTCTCCACCGAGTATGGATTGCTATTCGAGCAAGCAACTTGATCTATCCATCTTAAACTAAGTCTTTCGAGCATATTGGTGGGTCGAGTATGGATACAATAAAAGTAGATCTCAAATGTTCTAAGTATAACCTTCGAGCATGGTTCAATCCTGAGCATGCTGAAGTTGTTCACAATAAATCCTAAGGAAAGATTGAAGAGATCAAGGAGAACATGTTTGCTCGTAGAACCTATTCGAACAAAGCTTAATAAGTTGTGAAGATTGAAGTCTGCTGGAGAAGAATATTTTCTTGTGAAAATATTCTAACTAAAGTTTGCTCGAAGACCCGTTTCGAGCATACTATACACTACAACGTCTGCTCGACAAGGATTCATCATACTCGAAGACCAGTTTTACACTTGTAATTATTTTGTCATTCATTATGTAATCATTAGGGTTTCTATAAGGAATGTCTATGTAACACCCGGCTTTAAGCGGAATACGCTCGGGTGTAACATACAGATCACTCATAAGCTCGTAACGCTATTAAAGCGACATTAATTATATTTGTTTCATTTCATAGCATAGCAAGTACACAACTTGTTCATAAGAGTAAAAGGAACAATAAACACTTCATCAAATCACAAATAAGTTCTTTATTTAAATAACCTAAGGTATACTAATGATCTTCATTCTTAGCTGTGATCTTTGAGCCAAAACAAGGTACACCTTAGTACGTATTTACCGATTAAGCAAATAAACACCTTTTGCGTAACAAACGAACGATTAACCGAACGGGTCGGGTTATGACCCAGATATCTCAGGGGGGCATCTATAAGTGATATACGATCTATACAAGCTAAAATATTAGAAATATGGTCTTAGTTTGATAGCAAACAAGTTAAACGAAAACATGCTCGTTTAACTACCCGCTATAGATTTAAACGCGAAAGATAGTTACAAACCAAGCATTGTATCATCCGTTAAGCCGAAAAAGACTTACCAAACACTTATTTCAAATGTTTTAAGCGATCCGTAAAAATATTTTTGATTTTTACAAACATATAGTATGTTTTTATAATTTTACACAAAACTAGCCGAAAAACACTCGTTTTCGCGCTGTTTAACGCACCCGATAAGTTTTTGGCACCAAAAACCGAACCCGAACTAAATTTGTACTGGGATTTTCGTATTTGGGCTTGAGAAACCAGATTATTGGGCCAGAACAGCCCAAAGGGGAGGCCCATGGGGTTCCGATAGGACCAGCCCACCCCACCCCCCATTTTTTTTATAAAACTTATTCCACAAGCTTGTTTATTCATTTTGGTTTATAAAAGTTGAGGTCCAAGCAGCTGCAAGCTGATTTTCCAGAAATCCTTCAAACCCTAAGGTAAGGAGCTTAAATAAGTAGCTTTTGTACTTGTCTAACCTTGATTAATACCATAAAAACATATCTTGATTACTAAAAATCATTCCTAACCGTGTAAAAATCCTAAAAATGGTCCATAAACATGTTTTGATTATACACATGGTAAGGAACCTGTTTTGATAGTTTTTTTCGGCCATAAACACGGATTAAAGGGTTGAAACGGCGTTTTTACGGTTCAAAAGTTCGTTTTTGTGCACTAGCCGAAACCCTAAGTTAAGGGCTGTTATGTTGATGAAAAATTGCTTGGTTTGTGATATAGGACTTGTATCTAGCTTTCATAGAAGCACAAGAACCTGAAAACTTGATTAGAAAGTCGGAAACGAGCCAAACCCGCTAAGGTAATGCTGAAACACTCGCTTACGGGCTATTTAGGTTAAGGTTGTGATGTGCATATTATTAGGCCTTGAAATTTTTCAGGGACATCAGGGACCATGTCAATGAGTCCCTGTTCAAATTTGGTAATTTTTAGACCATCCGAGAATATTTGGCGAATTTATTACCGAAATGGGACGTTTATTTGGGAAAAATAGCTAAAATACTTCAAAAATTATGAAACTTTTCTGGGAACTCAGATTTGATGTATTTTGATTACATATGAATTTTGGGATTATTTGGAGAAGTTTAAAGGTGTTTTGTTTATATGTGTTTGTGTGAATTTTTATAGCCGAATTTGGGCCGAGAAGAATATCGCACAAACTTTTTACATTTTGAAATTGGTACAGCTTGATTTGGGACATGATTTGAGAATTTAGGAATTTTTGTGGAATTTTTGGAAATTCTTTGGGGTAAACGGACGATTTTCAGGCGAAATATAGCTGATAAAATGAATTTTTATAAATTAATAAATCAGTAATTAATTCCAGAAATATTTTTATAAAAATCTACATATTTTAATTGATAAGTTGTTAAATTTTCATAATTTAATGATTAATGGTTAATTAATTATGCTAATTTGAAATTAAACAAATTCAATTTTTATAAAAACCGGCAAGTTCGCGACTAACGAACCTGCGGGAATACCAAAACACCAAGAGTGATCAAAAATCATATTTTTGGACTAATTAAGTGAAAATGAACTTTTCTATGAGAAACCTGAACAATCCGGGTGGATTGTGCGCGTTTCTTCTCAAATCAAATTGAATAAACGGAAACGGGCCCCGTGGCTAATCCGGGACCCTAATAGGTAATCCTTCTTTATAACTTAATCATTTTGTTAACCAATACATTTACCCAAGCTTATTTCCCCATAACTGTTTTCTGAACGCGTACACGAACAACTTGGCCCAGCTGGGAAAACGGGAATCTGAGCCAAGTTCGGTTTTAAGTATTAGACATTGAACAACATCACAACCTAAGCCTATTGCCACTTTCTGGGCGTTCCAGCTACACCCAGATTAGTTATACACCCCAGTTTAGTATTGAGATTATAATAATATTAAAATATTAATATTATTATAATATTGATTATAGGAACTACTGATAACGGACCAAACAAACCACGAGCTGATACAGTACTGATTATCTACTAAACCGTGAGTTTCATGACCCCACTTCTAAACTGTTTTACGAACTTTCGGGGTGAAAAGCATGTTTGATTACATATACATATCTGAAACATGTATTGAGGTGAATTATCTAAGTGCTAACACACGAAAGTCCCCACGATCACAGTGATTAACTTCGAGCCGGTGGCTTGTGAATAGTACTATTGGTTTGACAAACCCAAACGGAATCGGCCTGGTTGCCGTGTCACATATCGCTATTTGCACATGACCATATTTATACAAATAGGCTATGTAGTGTTAGACATAGCTACCGGGGCATGTTGTGGGCGGAAAGAGGCCACAGTGGTTGACGGAGCGTGGGAAATGGATGCACGCAGCACATACAGTCAAGGCTTCACTGTAGCTTAGCATAATTACATCATTTACATACATACATACTTATTTCATGATTACAAGTGTTGACTTGTGAATACTCATTATTGTTTTCTTGAAACTCGTGAAACTCACCAACTCTAGTAGTTGACCGTTTTAAACTGCTTTTCAGGTGTACCTAAATCGGAATGATTTGGTGATCTGTTACTTGCCCAAGGTGTGTGGTTGATGCTATGTGAATAGAGGCAAGGGTGTTAGTAGTAAGAACGTATAGTTAACGAACCAGTTTTGTTTGTATCGCCTAGACTGTAAAACAATGATAGAACAAAGAAATGTAATATATTGTAAATTAGTTTGTAATGTTTCTTTATAAACAATGTGTTGATACCAGAGGTGTCTGTTACATTCCCGTTTTACGCTTCCGCATTGTGCTAGTCGGGGTGTGACATTAGCACTTCATCGTATCAACCTACAGCACGTTTAAAATAATATATTTTGTCAACAACACATGTTGGTGAGTTTTCATAAGCTTTGTGTATACATATACATACATATATATATATATATAAACGCGTGATTCAACGATTGTCATGCAATACATATTCAAGCGTAAAGTAAATGAAATCAAATAGTGTCGTCCTCCCGTTCACTTAGCCGAAGTCGTTGAAGTCAGGGAAATGAGAACCACTTACGTAAACAACCGAAGTCGTAACGTTAGACTGCACGGGTACGTCCCGTCGGACCCTCCCACTATGTGTATGCGTATGCGTTTGCGTAACTTCCACCAATGAAACAATAAACACGTTGCAAGCAAGTTCACGTATGATAATAAACAATATGCACGAATAATATTAACATGTACGATATGTCACACCCCAACCTAAGGCGGAAATGCCGGGGCGTGATCCGATTGCTCACAGCTCGAAGATACTATCATAATATAAATGTGACAATATTTATTTAATTATTTTATTTCAAATGTGCACACAATATTCAAATACAACAAAACAATTCAAATAAATATATACAACAATTTAAATTCATGTTTGTCTTCAATAAAACCCTAAGGTCTTTCTAAGTGTCCAAACTTCAACTCAAGCAACCTGCATATGCGTAGAAAATGGAGTTTGTCAACAACACATGTTGAGTGAGTTTATCACCAGTTTTGCAATAAAATAATGTTAATAGTAAATAAGAGAAATAAGCAAAACGTAATAAATGCGTTAATGAAATCAAACCATGAGCAAATACGTTGTCGATTAAACTATTGTCAAGCGAATTGGGCGCCGGTAAATCAACCATGAGCAAATAATAATAAGACATTTGCCAAGCGAATCGGGCGTTGGTCAATGAGAACCCTCCACAAGGGGATATGTCAAACGAATGCACACATAAACAAGTAAGCACATAACAAGTATATTTGATTAATCACACACAATTACACGTTTGTTATTTTTTGATATATATATATATATATATAGGGGATGGATCATGCGAGAAGTTAAGTTATAGCGAGAAATGCAATAAGTCAATCTGGACCACCCATTTAATTTTCAATCTTACATAATTAAAAATATATGAAAAGGATATTAAAAAGTAATATAAATTTATTCTCTCTCCAATTAATATATATAATTAAACCATATGAGTTACATTTCTAATTAATATAATCAAAATAACTAAAATAATTAAAAAATCAATAAATTCATAAAACAATAAATTTATCTTTATAATTTTTTACCCTATATCTTGAGCTCATCCTACACAATTATAATTTTTTCTTACACCCCTTCAAATATTTCCTACATTTCTTTAATATTTTTTATACACGTTTTAATTTTTTTTCTACACATTTTCAATTATCTTCATACGTATGTTTTTCGTCCTACACATCTTCTTATGTTTCCTACGCATATTTAATTTATTCATATGCATCTTTAATTTCTTCCTACACGTCTTTAAATTTCTCATACACATATTAATTTTTTTCCCTACACATCTTTAATTTTCTCATGCACAACATATTTTTCTCCTACACATCTACATTCGTCGTACACTTTTTTTTTCTTCCTACACAACTTCAATTTTTTCCTACGCATATTTAATTTCTTCCTACACAACTTCAAATTTTTCCTACACATCTTTAATTTCTCATACACATCTTAATTTTTTCCCTACACATCTTTAATTTTCTCATGCACAACATATTTTTTTCCTACACATCTACATTCGTCGTACACTTTTTTTCTTCCTACACATCTTCAATTTTTTCCTATGCATATTTAATTTCTTCCTACACAGCTTCAAATTTTTCCTACACATCTTTAATTTTCTCATACACATCTTAATTTTTTTCCTTACACATCTTTGATTTTCTCATACACATCTTATTTTTTTCCTACACATTTTCAATTTATTCGTACATATTTTTTTTCTATCTTACACATCTTCAAACTATTTTTATTTTTATTTTTACAAATGAGTAATCAAAGATAAAGATACTATTTTGCTTAAATCCTATAATTAAAAACAGTTTATTGATGAAAAAAGAACAAAATTAAATCTTACACTAACATATAATGAAATAAATAAATTGCAACTTACAAATCATAAATTAGTGATATTTATGCTTTGAGCTTTTATTTAGGAATAGATAAAATAAATTAACTGATGAATTATTTTATTCTACCTAAACTACCATTTTCTTATTTATTTTAATGTCTTTTAAATTTTATTAGTTACAATAAATGCAATAATGTTTCAACCATTGATTAATAATCTAATGGTTGAGATCACTTCTCGCACTTCTCGCTATAAGAATCACTTCTGAAATGAACCTAATCCTATATATATATATATATTATGATATACGCATATGTCCCCAAAACATTGTGAAAATTGAGTAAAATAGGGAAATGATAAAACTCACCTTAGATTAAAGGCAAGTGATTAATAATTAAGATAAACGAACTAAAGATTAAGCAAGTCATCCACTAAACGTCAAACGAGATTAATTATCAGAACCTAAAACTTTGGGATAAGATAATACAAGTAAAAACGAACTCGTGGCCACTGGAATCAACCCAAACGGACGTTTAGAACTTCGGTTATGTTAAATTAAAGATTTAAGCGAGCTGGTACTGACCATAATCCGAACAGCGATTTGGAAGTTGGGTTTTGGTCAGTAGCCTTAAAATTTCGTTACGAGAATAAAAGTCTTCTGGACCGAACGTTGAATCCGACTAGAAGTATGAGAAAACGTAAAGTCAAACTTGTTGACTGATTTGCCCTTTAACGAATTTTAAGCGAATTCACCAGTCAACACACTTCAACCACCGAAATTGATTGAAGGTTATTGAGTAGGGAATATATATGAACGATTCTTATGTTTACAACTTACCCGGAAAGTGAAAGGATCAAGAGAACAAAGAGTCAAAGATCCTAAAGCAAGCAAAGTCAACCGTCTTAACTTGTATCTTCAACAATAGCGCGAAAACCGAAGAATATGGTGAAGGTTGAAGGTAGGTGACGGCTGGAGGGTCTCTCTAGGGTTAGGATACAGGTTTGTGCTAGAGAATTATGATGTGTTTATATGGAGATTACAAAAACGAACTATATTTGGAAGGTTTACTCGTTTAGGAAACCGAATATGCATTTAATGATTAAATCAATGAAATAAGTTGTAGATTTCGTTCATGATCCGTATTTTAGAGTATGGACTTGTATATTTAGTTAATATCTTTTTCTTGGACCTTAATTAACTCGATTTATGCCTAAAATAAGCGATTTCGGGCCAAAACGAACTAGGAAACGATCAACGACGAAACGAACTGATTAGGTGTCCCACCGTGCGGTGCTCTGGGGTTGGGGAGGAGAGATTTTAATTTTTGGCAATAATGGTCCCTAAACTATAGAAAATTGCTATTTCGTGATTATTTTTAAAGTTAATTCAAATCTTAAACAACTTAGAAAAGGTAAAGGGTATAAAATGTAAATATGAATCTTAAATACTTAAAATTGTTTAATTTGTTTACTAATAAAGATTCGAAATAAGTTCCCGGATCGGTTATATGGAAACAGTTACGGGTTTGAAAAATCCGAAATGTTACACGATATAAGTGAATCAGTTTGTAAACAAGCGCATAACTAACGAAAGAAAAACTTATGACGTGCTACACCCCAAAACATTATAAAGCGTTAAAAATGGGGTTATGAAGAACTCACCTCGAAATCGAAAATAAACTTGTAATAAGCCGAAAGCATAATAACAAAACCGAAACAACCAAACTTCACGAACTATAATTAAAACAAAAACAAAATCTAACTAGCTAACGGGATCGTAAGAGTTATATAATTAGGTTAACGGGATATTGCATTATTTTAATGTTATTTTATTATGATCAAGCATTTTATGACATTTTAATATTATAATATTATATTTAAGTTTAACGAAATTTTAATGATGTTTATTATTTAATATTATAACTTAATACTAATAAGAAAGTTACAATAAATACAAAGACACGGATGTTAAATGGGAAAATTTATCTTGAACTATGCTAACGAAGAAGAATTGTAATATTGACGTTTATATTATTTCAACCAATATGAGAATTTTAACGTTTATGGAACGTCGGCTGTAACGGTTAAACTTTGTCTGAAAACAATATCATTAGTGTATTATAGAGATCAACAAGATGGAATTCATAGTTAACGAATTAAAGTTTAACGATTAAAAAGCTAACGAATTTAAGTTAACGGAACTAATATTAATGGTTTAAACGTATTAAAGTTAACGAGCTAATAATTTAAAGTAATGGAAACATAAATTAGTTTTGATAGTTTAACGAGTGTGGAAGTTGAGTTTTGGTTGAAAATGATTTAATTATAATTTACAGAAATTTTATTTAGTTTTAAAATAATGTTATTTAATTTATTATGATTTTTAAGTAATTTATTTGATAAAATAACAAGTAAAATGGTTTTTAAAAAAATACAAAGAAGAGATGCATTGAACCCGGGTCTGTTGACTAGTAGCATAAAAACTAAACCATTGGGCCAACCTAGTAATTTGATCAAAATACAGGAACAAAAGATATAAATGTAAAGGTTCATGTTCATCTTCAACTTAACAAACACTAGGTTTCAATACTCTCAATCCGTGCCATGTTTGTTAAATCTAGTTTAGGGGTTTTAATAGACGGCTAAAAACTAAGAAAAACCATGTAAAGATTACCCGATATAGTGCTGGAAAGATGATGAACGACGGTGGCCGGAAAACGAGTCTTTGATGATTAAATACGGATTACATAGAGTTTGTTAGATGGATTTATGGTTATGGACGAGTTTAGTTGGTGTTTTAGGTCCTATATATACTAGTAATTTATTAAAAGATTGATATTAAATGCATGTTAATGCTAATTTAAGATAATCCGACCATTTAACGGACATTACGGGATTGAATAACTCTATTTTTGGCTGTTAATATTCGTTTTGGTGGTTGGTTACGAGGTCGCGGTCAAGGTCCAAAACCGTTAGAAGATTTAATTGACTTATTTTGCGGGATTTAATGGTCAAAATGGTCGCCAGAGTTGCAAAGTTCCCAGAATCCGGCGTCGGATTTGAAGGCGGGATTGGAAAGGGGTGATGGTTGAATAATTTAGCATGTACACTTTGGACCCCTAATCTTTAAAGTTATATTAAATCAGAATTTAAATATAAGTTACCAAATGAACCTTGAACTTTGGAATGTATTAATTAATGAATCAAAAGTAGTTATATAACTTGAATAATTTTTCGTATTATGCCCGAATAGTTTATGAATATTTTAAACGTAAAACTTTAAATCCCGGAGTTTCGTTTCTTGAGCCAAACGAAAGAAAGAAACGAACGAACGATAAACGTAATTCCTCGTGAATATTATATTAATAATAAACAATGAAAAAAAATGCATTTGAACGAAACTTGAGAATATAATAATATATATATTTTTATAGACAAAAACCGAAAATTCGAATGGGTCGGGTTTTCGGGTTTCAAAAATAACAAATGTTACAGTCTAGGTGACTATAAATAGAATCCTAGGTTTTACGCACAAGCATACGAGAATATACGGAATACGATAGCATAACAGTTAGAACGATTATTCCTCATTAATGTTATCTCGTACCGCCGCCACGAAATCCTAGACATTCCATGCAAAACTAATCAATTGTTTCATTGTTCATTAATGATATATTAAATATAGTGATTCTTTTGTTTATTTCTCGTGTTTGCTATTTCATTCTAATCTTCATTCCTAACCTCGGTTTTATACTGATTCCGCCGGTATAATCGGAAGGTCTTCAGTTTATTAGATCTGGTGTGTTCTTGTCGACTACTATTAGTTTTGCATTAGATCCGGTCCTGACACCCTTGACTTAAAAATCTCTTATACAAGAATGTATTTGTACACTCGAAGTTTTCTATATCGCACATTAGAGGACAAGATAAATAACGTGAACAACCCTGCCAGTTGATGCAAGGCTTTACATTTTCAAAACTCTCCTTTACCATACTAACCAAAACTACTAAATCCATAACTCGCAAGGAACTAAGAATTAGCCGATGAGCCAGTTATTTTTGTGGATACATTACGGTTTAATCCAGGCTAAATAACTAAACTCATCCTTTTGGTCTAAAGCGGAGGAAAAAAAATTCGGTTATTTATTCTCAACCCGTTACATTTGAATGTAAGAGAATCTGGATAAATCTCAGTTTAATCGACCGAATTCGCATACTTTCATGTTTTTTTAACAGTGACGGATCCAAAAGTATTTTTCAAAAGTATTTTTCAAATTATCTAAGGATTTTTTTTTCTCTTTTATAATAATAATAATAATACGCTAAAGAGGCCCTCGCTTTTTGTTGTCCCTTGATTAATTCTGACATTTCCCCCAACCCAAACCAAACGCCTCTCTCATTTTCATTTTCATTGGAGAGATCCAGCGGGTGGTGGGAGATCCCGCAAATCAAGAATTATCAAATCAAATCGAAACCCTAATTAATTCTCATTACCCTCCCTCCGTAAGTAAGTTTGATCTCGCAATTTCATTTCATTTCATTTAATAATAATAATCTTCAACATGCATTCGTCTAAATCTATACATACATCTAGCTAGCTGCCTGATCTAGTGGTTCGTTTCGTATGTATTATTATTGTTATTATAGGAAGAAGGAAGGAATTGTATTGTTAATTATTATATTGCAGTTGCTGTTGCTGTTGCTGTTGTTGGTTATCTATCTATGTATCTATGTTTGGAGGTCATGTGACTACTCTTGTTCCTGTTAACAGTCCACATCTTAGGAAGTCTGGGAGTAGGCAGTTGTTTTCCGACCTCGGTAATACTAATTGTTAGATGAATTACTACACTTTTATTATATGCTGCTCTGTTTTTATAACTCCTCTTTGTCTTAATAATAGAGACAAGCGAAATGAAGAGCACACCCTTGGCAGCTGCTGCCATCTTGCCCTCTCCCGTTTTGCTCTGGAGGCTTAAGGTACATGTAGCCGTAGATCCCTTTTCTTATGAACTTGAGGATGTCGTTTTACATGATGCGCTGTTTAAATATAACAACTTTCTTCTTCCCGATGCAAAGAATTTAGATATCAGGATTATTTAATATAGCTGTTGTTTATGTTTGAGGTTTAAGTTAAGCAAGGCTCACTTACTCGTTTTTACTTTTTATATTATACTTCTTCGGGTTTGATCTTAACTCCCGAGTACTTGGTTTTTAAGTGTTGACATTGATTCTGGGAATTTTCTGATTTAGGGTGCTAAACCCTTTTTAGCCTTTTTGTACCGATTTCTTTAGTTTTTGAGGTCGTGTGACTATAATGATGTTGAACTTATATCCTATTTCAGGTGATGCTGTTCTTTTTATGGGGATTCAGCTGCTGCAAGGTTCAGCTTATATTTCTTATTTGAGGATATATATTCTACGCATGTATTCTGTATCTTATATATCATTATTGGATTTGTATAACTAATGCATGCATGTCATATTATATATCAGATTAGTTGGGATTCTGCCATGAGAATGAGTGTGGACCTGCGAGATCTTTTTCTTTATGAGGCTTTTCTGTACTATAATCCTCTTCTTCTTGTGGTGTGTGAAAACGTTTTCCTTTAATATATTTTATAACATAACATAATTAAACCAGTGGCATATCATTTGCTGTATGTAAATATCTGCAGACAGCTGCAGTTTGGTTTTGGGGCGCAAATTTATGGGTGTTTGCTCAGTCCAACGTCAATTATTCCAAGATTTTTGATCTTGATCAGAATCATCTTACTCATAAAGAAATATGGAAGGTATATTTAGAACAGTGCATTTAATAGTCATTCACCAGCTTAAATAGTATATTGTTAATATATGCATTATCAGATTATTGTTATTTTTACCTATTAAGTTATATAATTTGATTCAAGGTTTTTTTCGATGCTTATGCCGTGATTTTTACATATTTAGTAATTTTTTTATATACTTTATGTTTAAACGTTATTTCTGTAGTTGCTCATAGTTTCATTTTATGTTGCAGTGTGCCACATGGATGACAATTATTGTTCCAACGAGTATGACGTCATACCTGTATCTATACTCTCATGGTGAAGTCTCATGGGCTGCATCTCAACCAGTGTAATAGATGCTTCCTTTCACATATTGTTACACTGCGCTTTGACTTTGACTAATGTTTGTTCATGCCATATTCTTAACTCCGCTTATTTTGCGCTCATGGTGTAATCAACAATGTGAATAACAATATTGCAAGAGTAAATATCTTTATTTGTCATACTTAGTTTTGAGTTTGCTATTCTATGATTAAGCTTTTGCAGTAGAAGGATTTGTCGGTTTGAGATGTGCTTACCTGATGTATTTGCATATCATGGTTATTATTTTTCTAGTTACTTCAGAAATTATGTAGAATGCCCTTTCGAGTTCATGTGCAAATATTACTATTTTAGTATAAGATAAAATAAAATGCAATACGTGACATATTTATCTAATAGACGTTGAATACTTATGTATACACCACTAGCAAATCTAATTAAAGATCTTTTTAAAGCATGTGTGACCTGATATCTACATACATGTAACTTAGAAACATAGAACGACAAATACATATGGTTTTGTGAGCCCAACCCAACTTAGTGATCGTGCTATTATGCATATCCTGAATGTGTTTGCACTTAAAGTTCGACATTGACACACAAACAAATGTTATTTGGTTACAATAATATTTACACACGGTATGTTGCAGGTACTCTTATACACTGTTGTTGCTATTATCTTGATATTCCCCTTTGATATATTTTATTTGTCATCACGCTTCTTTTTGCTAAGGACGCTTTGGAGAATAGTCTTCCCTTTTCAGGCAAGTCTATAGATATTAATATGTAATTTCTTATGATTGTATTTAAATAACCCTTATTTAATGTATTCTTGTGATTCTATGATGAATGCAGGCAATAGCATTTGCAGATTTTTTCGTGGCTGATATATTGACCTCAATGTCAAAGGTATGTATCTTGAAGTCAATGATATATTTCAGTTAACATGTTCAGTAGGATGTGCATATGATAATTTTGTATTACTCTAATATAGTTTTGAAAATAGTCAGTGTCAAACTGATAGTGTTTATTGAGAAGCTAATTGTGATTGTTTAATGGAGAACTAATCAGAGTTGGATAGCTTTAATCAATCATTCAATTCATTATCTGGTTTTAATCATTCACGTTAAAATAATAATTTTGAGAACACACATCCAAACACCTCTGTAATTGATTTTCTGATTTTGTTAATTCTAGTTACAGATACCATTTTGAAAAGGATCTATAAGCACATAAATAACGTGCCTGCTTGAATTGTTTTTGTTTTGCAGGTCTTTTCAGATTTAGAACGTTCTGTTTGTAGAATGGTTCATAGGCAGGTTGGTATTCACACTTTATCTATTTATTCATATTAACTTGTTAGTAGAGATTACGGCTAATAGTTGAGTTTTGCCACACATACTTAACATTACATAAGCTCCTGTTCAGCTTATCATGAACAATCTTAACACGATGATGATCACATTAACAAATTTGTTTTCATTTCAATTTGAGTTGAAACCCTACATACTTAATTACAAAAGTCAACCGCAACAGGTTTAGTGTTTTAGAACAGGCTTATGAACTGGGAATGAAGCCTGCAATTAAATTTTGAATGCTTACATTTTGAATATGAGAATTGTTGCATTTTTATGTGATATTCGGCAAGTATGATTAACCTTGAACCTAATTATGCTATACGAAGCTCTGGTATATAGATTTTTTTCACTTGTAACTCTCAGTTTATTGTTATTTTATTATTATTATTATTGTTATTATTATTATTACTATAATAATAATAATTTTTGTTATTACTATTATTATTATTATTATTCATCATCAGCGTACTCAGTATATCCCACCAATAGCAAAGCTATGGTAGGGTCTGAGGAGGGTAAGATGTAGACAGCCTTACCTCTACCCCTTAGGAATAGAGAGGCTGCTTCTGGTGAGAGCCCCGGCTCGATAGTAGTTTTGCATCAAGCCTTGGACTAAGGCACATAACACTCAACCATCGGATCACCGGCCGATTGGTGTATGTACCCTTGTCTTTCAACTATCAACGCCACCACATGATGCTTGATTAACCTTCCGCCACTTTTAACGATATTTTCACGAGATTAGTAAAATAACGTCAAAATTAGTGCAATTTCACTTTTGCCCATCCAAGGGTTCACACATATATACATTATATGCGCGGACTGCAAGCAGAGCACATTTTTATTATTATTATTATTATTATTATTGTAGGGTTTTATTTCGGATAAAGATTAAAAGTTTTAATATGAATAAATAAGACTTTTAGAACAAGTTACTAGTCCTGCAAGTGTTAGGATCAAGGTGCCTTTTTTCCATAAAGTTGATCAGTGATTTGTGTCATAGGGAGCGTTGGTTTACCTCCTAAGAGTGAATTAATCTATCTTTTCATTTCGTTTGTTCTATTTTGTTCGGTATGTTTGCATTCTAGTAGTAATTTGGTTCTTATCACATTTATGGGCTTTTATAGGTGGCAACGATTGCTTGGTTTGAAGCTGATTCGGTTTGTGGCAGTCATTCTGTTGCTATACCTATTGTTCTTGTATTGCCTTACATATTCCGTCTCTTTCAGTGTTTAAGGCAATACAAGGATACCAAGGAAAAAACTTCTCTACTAAATGGTAAAATCTGTTTCAAAACTTATGCTTCCTTCAGTTATTCAAATATCATTTGTTTACCTGGGTATGCGCTATAATTACAAGTTATATATGCAAGCTTCTTAGTAAATGGAATAATTTCATTATCTTCCTCAAAACTTGGTATTTTATCATACTTACCCAACAAAAAAATCACAATTTTGGATATACCCTTTTTTTAAATTGACATTTATAACCTTCTCTTAAAATTTTGCTTAGAGTATGGGAGTTTGGATTGCTAGGAGAAAGATAAGGGTATAATGGTCATGTGATAATTTGTATTAAACGAAATGGGTTAACATGAAATTTTAAGTATTTTGAATGTGTGTATTTGATATTGTATTTTTGGTTGGGTATACACAAGTTTTAAGGGTTATATATGAAGTTGCCCCATTCATAGGTCTACCATGTTTATTGAATGTGGAGTCTAGTTAGTATTGCAGGTCTAATGGGTAAAATAATAAAAGGTAGCTAAAACGGAAAAATGTAGAGTTTCAAAAAATTTGTTTATTTTCTTCATATATGAAGTTTAATTTAATTGTTTTTCTTGTATGGTTTCAGCATTAAAGTATTCAACTGCTGTACCGGTTATTTTTCTTTCTGCATTGAAGTACCACGTGTTCCCTGATAATTGGATAAACTTCTACCGGCCTCTCTGGTTATTCTCAAGTTTCTTAAATTCTTTGTACTCGTTGTATTGGGATATCACTCGAGATTGGGATTTAAGGTAAGTTAAAGAGTTTAGGTGAAATATATTTATATTCCAATCTGAATGTGCAGAGTAAATTTTTTTTAGTTTCATTTTACATGTTAGGAAGTAGTTTCTTAACAGCCATCTCTTTTCTTTTGTTTCTTTACAGCTGCTTTACTCGAATCTTCAAGTTCACCAAACCGCATATCGTCTCACAACTGATTTATGGACAGAACTGGGTTAGATTTGCTTTTTCTTACAGCAATATAGATAGATTGTTGTGATACCATTGTTGGTGATATATTTTTTCTTTTGGCAGGTATATCTTTGGGTGATAGGAAGCAATTTGATATTAAGGTGCACATGGACATACAAGCTATCAGCCCATCTTCGCCACAATCACTTGACAGTTTTCGCAATTACCGCGTTGGAGATTTTCCGCAGATTCCAATGGGCTTTTTTTCGGGTGGAAAACGAGTGGAACAAAATGAACTCAAAACAAAATGTTCAGATGCAAGACATATCAGGTGAAGAAGAAAAACTACTCAACTTGAACAATCATAATGTATAGACTTATTTGACCTACATCATATCATATATGACCGACTAAAACTGATATTCGATCGTATTGAGCTCTTGTTTCTTATTTTTTTAATGTTTGGTAAAACTTGGTTTTTGTATATTTGATTTTGGAGAAATGGTTACTAGGGTTAGTAATGATACTGGTACCGGTCATCGTTTTTCTAACATAAGTTGATTAGCAGTATTTTTGTTATATCGACTTCCTCTAATGTTGGCGGCGGTGTAGCAATGTTGGCGGCGGTGTAGCAAATTACCCGAGTACACACAAGTACCCAATCATCAACCTGCCTCATTCTTTTTCGGTTTCCATCATCGGGTTCACATACCTGAAACCGACACCCGATTTATGTTACTGAACCATTTGCACCACCTGTTGCTACAACGGGTATAGCGACAATGAAAGTATGATAGGATGATGATATGGACGCTTCCATGGTCACCTTCCAGCTTTCAGTTTGTACCTACAACGAAAGAACTCGTTAGAAGGGGACCAGAGACCGGGTCTCTAAACCACCCTCTGACACTCAACATTAGTAGTTTATCCAATGAAAGTATATAAATTGTAAATATATACATGTATTCTAGAGATAGAGGATGCAAGAGGAGATAGTGGTTGAGACCCGACGGTTAGAGAGCAGCTGATGCGATTTCAGGTTGCTTAACTGATGACTAGTCGTTGGGGTTGGAGTGAGCTGATAGTGTTATTCTTCAGCAGCTCAGAGGATTAACAACTCAATTAATGACAATTAATCTTTGAAGAGGGAAATCTCTTAATGAGTTATTTTGGAGATAATATTCTGTAGAGTATTTATTCTAGAGTATGGGAATATAGTGAGAGAGTGGGAGAGTTGTAATAAAGAGAGAGTATAGAGAATGAGATGATAACACAATATGTGGGGGTCTTTTTATAGGCACTGTAGGAGCTTCTCCGGTAAAGCTTAAGCTTCTATAAAAGGAATGAATCAACTCTTCCTTTTAGCTTACTCAGACAAGTCATCCCTCTTTGATGTGACTTGTAGTCTGCTTTGAGCCAGCAAGCAAACACAGTTATTTTTACTTAATTTTTAGCTTTATGTCACATTAAAGGTGTTAGACTTTAGCTTGAAATATTTGATACCGAACTCCCCCAAAGTGAAGCCTAACTCCACCCCCAAACACCCTTAGTCAATCATTTACGTGAGCACATAAGAATATTGCTCATCACTTCTTCATTGGTTGTCTTCTTTTATATGTTTTATCTTGTTCTCTCCTTTTCTTTTAGAAATGAAAGAAGTTTTTCGAAAATCAGTTTAGATTAAAAAAAAAAAAAAAACTTCTGTTGGCCACCAAAAGAAGTGTAAGAACATTCTCATCCTACCTATTATTTTGTGTGAGAGGTGTTTTTATAATTTAAAGAGTGATTCAGGGTGTTGTGAGTGAAGAGTTTTAAGAGTGGTTGTGAGTGAAGAAAAGAAAAAAAGTAATGATAAAAGGTATAAAAAGTATTATTTAATTGAAATAGAGAGAGAAAATGTAGTGAGTTTTAGTGTAATTTTTGATTTAAAGATAGAGAGTAGGATGAGAATGCTCTAAGCATCAAAGCTAGTCAATTAAGATCTCTCATTATCTTCATGTCTTATATACTTCAGAAAGTCAAATGATATCTTCTTGGCATGACAACCACCGTATGCCATAAAATCAGTGAGCCAATTGATGTGTACCGGGTTGGGTCTGCATGCATGAGGGGTCATTCTATGGTGATGTTTCATAAGTTATTTGTTTTGTTTGTTTTTTTAAGCATGTGTGAGAATAAAGGGATAGCGGAGATGCTTCCTATCCCAAGTTTAGGTGGTTATTGTTCCATGATTTTAGTGGGGCAGTTGAGTCTAGTTTGTTTGTTTTCCTATTTAAAGGGTTCCTTTTATGAATGACATGAAAATTGAGGCAAGTACTATCTCTTCTATCTCAATCCTTTATATTCTTAAGCCATTTGAACTACCGTGAGAGCCACATCACCAATCTCGTGGACCAAGGCACTATAGTAGCGCGTGGTGAGAGGGCTCCAGCAGATAAAACCCCCCACTTCCCCAAAAGAGTAAGATCTCCTCGCGATACCGGAAAGAGGAATGGTGCGATACCAGGGGCGGATTCATGTTCACGGGAACCCACTGAGTTTCAAATGTTATATAGAACGTCTATATAAAATATGAGAGTGAACCACATATAAATTGTGAATGAACCCACAAATAATATGAAACCATGGTCTTATTGGGCAACCTGGGTTTGATTCCCTGTTTTAGTTGTTTTTTATTTTATTTTATTATTTGTTTTTTTTCTAACTGGTTAAACACAATAGTCACAGGGCCTCGTATAAGTTTTAAAAAACATCACCCGATAGAAATCATTTTTAATTGAGTTCATGGAATATACATATACACCTTCTTATATTTAATTAAGTTTTGTTTACTTTTTCGGTAGTTTGATCATGCTTGTGGATATATGCCTTCATCATTTGATAGTCGAAAACGTTATAATGCCATTTTATTTGTAACACAAACGCTGAACACCTCTTTTTATTATGAGTGATGGATATTTAAACAATTTTTGCATTTGTTACATTAGAAAGGGAGTTCCGTCGAGAGGTTTCGGTCGAAAATGTAATGCAATGTTTTCAAAAGATGAAAGCTTATAGAGAACAACTACAGAGTGTTATTTATTATGTGTTTTTTTTATTTCAATTGACGATGTTTGTTTTTTGTTATTGTGTCGAATTTTTATTATATGATAAACCTTAACCGCCCTAAACCGTCGAAACTACCCGAATCATTGAAACTACCGGAACCTTTGAACCGATACGAACACTGAACTCACTAAAAAAAATTCATGAATCCACCACTATGCAATACAAGTCTTTCCATGCACCCGACGAGCTAAATAGGTTAAGTTTTCTCCACGCTATAAAAGGTGTCTTAGCACCTCAGGTTTGCATTAGGGATGAGCTCAAGATCATGCCGGAGTCGCTCGTGAAAACATTAAATATTTGAACTAGATTCGAAAAATACCGGTACCGAAAACTTAAAACTTGGAAAGGATTCGGTACCGGTACCACATTTAACCTATTTTGACGCTAGATGTGGATCGCAAGAGGCTCCCTCATATAACTTGAACCACTTCAAGATATCGATACCTTCCTTGCCCCATTATATTTTTTAGCAACAAATATCAACAATTGCCTTGTCAGTGCAATTCAACATTTCATACCACCCGTTGGATTCATGTTGGCTTGACTTATAACTACAACCGTGACACATTATTTTTTACCACCCGGTTATCTTTGTTTTTTCCACTTAGCCTTATTAGAATTCTAATAATAATTTTCCTGCATGACGAGCAGGTCAGTCCTACTCTGACTATATAGCGGGTCAATTATATAGTCACCAACTCACCATGCTCTCTATTAGTCTCTTGTATTGTAAACCACGACTAAAACATACTTACCACGAACCTGTAAATGGGAGTTGGATCCTGTTATTCCATCCGCAAATGAACCTTCGGTCAACACTCATCATTTTGGTGACTAATTGAGTACCCTTATATTCTCAACCTATCATTCAACACTATCTCTACATTTAGACTAAAAAACACTAGATTGTTCTCTTTTATTCAAAATAAAATTTTTTGTACTTGTCATTACAGTTCACAAACAATTCAACAAATTTTAAAAAATATGTCACTATTCCACCCTTCACTACTCCACCTTACACTTTAAACCATGCTGAAACTTACACTCACACCAATCAAAATTCCACCTTACATTTTGCAAACTTTTCTCATGTAACTTTAGAGATGTTCAACAAAACCGGTTCCTGGAACCGAACCGGTGGACCCGAACCGGACCCGAACCGGTTCCTACCCTTTTTTTGTAGGAACCGGACCCTATCTGATTCAACCCGATGATCCGTGACCGGTTCTTGCATTTCTGAGTGGGGGCGGGTAGGAACCGGAACCGATTCTGGAACCGAACCATCCGGAACCGGTTCCTAACCGGTTCTAGCCGTTGGATCGAATATAGCCGTTGGAAATCGTTTTTTTTGGCCGTTTTTTGACCGTTGGGGTCAAAAATAACTGTTTTTTGGCTCCCCCAAGCACCCCACTACTAGTATAAATAGGTATTTGGTGTCATGGGTTCATCACAACAGTCAAAACGCAAACCCGAACGCAAAAAAATACAAAAAAACGCTATTACAACGTTTTGAGTTCTCTAATCTCTTGTTTTCTCTTCTTCTATATTCATATTTGTTGTTATGGCTGCCTCACAATCATCGGTTGGTCAAGGTTCCAACGCCGAACCAAGTTTCGTTCGTATTGTACCTCATAATCGTAATCAAGAGATTTGGTGCAATTGGGATTTGGTTGAATTGAGTGATGACCATTCATTGAAGGCTCGGTGCAAGTTTTGTGGGATTTATTTAAACCCACTTTCGAATTCAAATTTGAAGAAACACATCGAAAAACCGTATTGCAAGGCGTTGAAAAAGAACGTCGATTCGCAACAAACGCAAATGGATAGTGAAGGCGGAATATTTACATACCAAATTGATCGAGTTCAAGATCGTATGGCGAAGTTTGTGATTCAAGAAGCTTTGCCGTTTAGCCACTTCGACAACCCTCGCTTAACCGCCATGATTCGAGATACGCTTCAACCACAATACACTCACGTAAGTCGTCATACTCTTAAACGTTATTGTTTAAAATTGTGGAAGAAGGCCAAAGAGGTACTAATTGCATATTTTGAAAATATAAATACGGGAATAAACTTAACTAGTGATGTTTGGTCGGCTCCACATGGTCTACCCGAATCTTATCTTTGTGTCACCGCTCATTGGGTAGACCCGTCATCGTGGGAAATGATGAAACGCACCATTGCTTTCGAACTCTTTGAGTATCCACATACGGGAGATAATTTGTTTGAAATTTTAGATTATGTTATAAAAACTTATAAACTAGAAAATAAAATATTTTCAATGGCATTTGATAACGCGTCGAATAATACATCGGCGGTTGATAAATTAAAATTAAAATATACGCCGATTTGCAATGGTGTATTTTTTCACAAGGTGTGTTGCACATATCATTAATTTAATCGTGCAAGACGGACTTGCTTCGGATGAGGTTACATCGGTTATAAACGATTTTAAACTAATGATACATGAAGTTTTTAAGAAAAGTAAAAAAAGACAAATGGAATATAGAAAATTTTGTAAAGATACGGGAAGAAAAGCTTTGGGAGCTAATTGGGATGTACCTCATCGATGGAATTCCACTTGCATAATGTTTCAAAGTGCTTTGAAACAAAGAGAAACTTTACAAATGTTTCATTCTAGTCTTGCCGAGAATGATTTGGCAATCCCCTTTTCAAATGAGAAATGGGAAATTATCAATGACTTATTGACTTTTCTTGAAGTTTTTAAAACATCAACTACGAAACTATCGGGAACGTATTATCCGACAAGTCCCTTGGTTCTTTCGGAGTTATTTTTAATCGTTAACAATCTTAAAGAATTTGAAAATAAAAGTCCAATGTTTTCAAACATCATATTACCAATGAAGTTTAAATTAAAAAAATACTTTCTTGAATTGCCACCGGTTTTTACTTGCGCCGCCGCTTTAAACCCAATGTTAAATGTTACGGGGGTTGAATGTGTGATAGACGAAATTTTTTCAGCCTTAGATATGCATGAAGTTGACCCAAACTTTTCAACAGAGACAAAAAATGATTTTAACTTGAATTTTAAATTTATGTATGACTTTTATTTAAATAAATATGGGTCAAACATACACATGCCTATGCCGGGGGGGTCTTCATCAAGTTCAAGTGCTACTAGAGTACGAGATCCCATGATTAGCCTTATGAACACCGTTCGCAACGTAACGGCTAAAAAACAAAGGGGTAACACCCCTTCAAGCAAACTAGGAAGGTATAGTGCAAATGATTACTCTACCGGTTTATCCGAAGAGGAATATGGCACTTTTGATGTTTTGGCTTGGTGGAAGGTAAAGGAAACCGAGTTTCCGATTCTTGCCACCATGGCCCGTGATTTACTAACCGTCCAAGCTTCTACGGTAGCTTCGGAATCCGTTTTTTCTCTTAGTGGCAGGGTAATATCGGTGAGAAGAACAAGACTAAATTCGGAGTCGGTGGAGATGTGCATTTGCTTAAAGGATCACTTGGACTCAATCGATCGTATTCAACACGTAACCACTCTCGAAGATGAAACACCACTTGATGTTCGAGTGCACGACGAACAAGAAGGCATTTCTACAAGTAATTCCGAGGAAGAAGTCGTCGCTCAATAATTACGACGAACAAGAAGGCTTTTCTAGAAATAATATGTCACAACTTTATATTTATAAGTTTAATGTTTTGTTAGTTTGTTTTTGAAGATTTTAAAACATGTAACCTTTTTTTTTGAACTTCTTAAAGTAAATAAAATGAATTTTATGTTAATTGTTTTGTTTATTTTTCATGCTATACAAATACGAATCGTAGTTTAGAATCCAAATCGCAAACGAAAAACGAAAAAAAAAAACTAAATGCACTTGTATTGCAAATCCAATGAACAAGTTTACATTGTACAATGGTTACATATTTAACTGATGATGTTCCAACTGATGAAACTCTGCAACTGATGTGTCACTGATTCATATTTTGCATCAGTGACAACAAACTCTGCAACTGATGAATGTTCCCACTGATGAGTATTCCTCATCAGTGGCAACCTTCAGTAGTTGTCATCAGTGGCAGCTTTCCCACTGATTCAACTGATGACTGTTCCCACTGATGAGTATTCCTCATCAGTGGCAGCTTTCCCACTGATGAGTATTCCTCATCAGTGGCAGTCTTCAGTAGTTGTGATCAGTGGCAACCTTCAGTAGTTGTCATCAGTGGCAACCTTCAGTAGTTGTCAACTTGTCATCAGTGGCAACCTTCAGTAGTTGTCTTAAGTGGCAAACATCTTCAGTAGTTGTCTTTTCTTCATCAGTTAATTGTTTATTTTTATGTTAATTGTTTTTTTTATTTTTCATGTTATACAAATACGAATCGTAGTTTAGAATCCAAATCGCAAACGAAAAACGAAAAAAAAAAAAAATTTTACACTGTAACCGGTTGGAACCGGTTACGGTACAGAAACCGGGTTAGGAACCGGTAAGAACCGGTTAGATAGGTTAGGGGTCCAAGGGTGGGAGAACCGGTTCGAGCCTGGAACCGGTTTAAAAGAAGGTTTTGAATATAGGAACTGGTTCCGGTTCCTAGTCCTAAACCGTTTTGAACATGCCTGTGTAACTTTATCGGATAGGATGAGAAGGCTCTGAAAAATAAAGTCTTTTTAATTACCATTCATTTTACGAGGCTACCTCAAACTTGTGTTATGGGCCCACATGGTGTTAACCCTAATAACAATAATAATTGGATATTTAAATTTCATTTTCTTCGCCAACAAAAGCTTTTAGTAAACCAGCTGGGCTAGCCCAGTTGGTCAAGCAAAGGATGGGAAGATACGAGACCCGAGTTCGATCCCTAATGTTGACCGGATTTTCTCTAATGCATAAAACCTGTCGTGGCTTCAGACGGGGTGAGCAAGGGTTTTACCGGGAATGCCAAACGATCCTTAGGTTCCTGCGTGGGTCTCGATAATGTCAACATAGTCTAGACCAAGGGTGATGGGGCCGTAAATGCGGTCGCGTTATCACTTAACTGAGAAAGTCGTCGTTCAAAAAAAACAAAAGCTTTAGTATAACAACAAAAACCCACCATCGGAAAGAACATAAAATACACCAGAGGTAAACACATATATCATCGGATATTCCATATATAAAAAGAAAATAAAACCCGTCCACTTCACCCATAACCGCATTCTTCCAACAGCTCCTTACCCACTAGAAACTTAGCCCTTTGACATCACCAAGCACACTATTAAGGTTAATCAATTTTCCAAAAAAAACAAGTGCAATCCACCATTTAGAGCAAATTGAAACAAGATCATTAGCCAACTCTACCACGTCTTCACAAATGTCGACATCTAAAATCTGTAACCTCTGTTATATATCATAATCTTACATTTTAAGAGCATGTATGTGATTGAGTTTAAACTTTTAAAAAAGAATTATAGACTTTCAAAAAACTACTTTTTTAACTCTTTTCTAATAAGCTAAAATAAAAAAAATAAAAAGAAATTTCATGATTGCCAAAAACATTTACATTTTAACTTAATGGCTTTTGAAAACACCAAACTCAATCCCAAACATGCTCTAAGTGATAAATAAAATTAACGTTATTAAAAGTGTAAGAGGTGTTTCCAGGAGAGAATGGTAGTGAGCACCCATTTATCAGGATAGCCCCAAACATTCATCTGGCGTCCGAGCCATTACACCGTGAGGAACTAATTCAATCCTCCAGAATTGGTAAATGGACGCATCAGTAACTATAAACTTTCAGAAATTATAATATGGGAATGATAAATAGAAAAGCTCAGTGGAAGGGTTTTTAGAATGGGATCACGGCAAGACAGCTTTCACTTCCCTGAACACACTCCCATGTGTATCATCGCAATTCACCACTCGAATGCTTTTTGAAAACAAAACTATTTGAACAAACTAAAAAAGACAGAGAGAGCTTCAGTGTGTGTAACAAACAGATCATTGATTTAATATGTAAATAAATCTCACCGAAATCCCCTAAGATATATAAATTTATCATCATAAGCCCCTAAATGAATCAGACATAAAGAAAAAGTAATGATAACGCAAAACTATGTTGATTCGATTGTGCTCAGACAGCCAAGGGTTTGTCGTCAAACAAAATGGGAAGAAGAGCCCAACATCAGAAACTCTAGTCCACAATAATTGCTTCATCATCGCACAATAAATTGAAAAAATAAATAAAGATTGCTTGGGTGAGAGAAAACAAAACGATGAGTGAGTGGTGGAACAAGAGGCGATGGCGGTCTGGATTTATAGTGTTTGATTTGATATTGATAATGATAATAGTTGGTTTTTATTCTCCAACCCAACTTGGGTCACCCGGCCCATCGCAATATATGTGGTGGAGTGGTTATATCTTTTATTCACTTACCATATTCTCATCCCACCCTCTATCTATAAACAAAAAATTACAATAAAACTTACTAAATTTTTTCTTTATTTTAATTAAATAAAATTTTTTATATCTTTTATCATTATTTTTTTCTTTTCTTCACTCACAACCACTCCCAAAATATATTAAAAAATTATAGAGGATGAACTGTAACTTTTCAAATATACAGAAAAATCACTACTGAGGGGTTGGATGAGAATGCTCTTAGGGTCTGTTTGGTAATGAAATGAACGAGAGAATGGAATAAATAAGGTCATTCGGTTTTGGTGCAGCGGCTATGGTGCAGCGGTGGTGGAGGCGGCTATGGTGGTAGTGACGGTGGTGGTGATGGGGTGGGGCCAACGGCGTCGGTGATGGTGGTGTTTCAAGGTGGTGGTTCAAGGTGGTGATGGTGGTTGAGGGGTATAATTGTAAAAAATATAATTTTCCAAGAATTTAAAATTTGGACGGGAAAGGTAGGAAACATAAAAAAACAGTCTTTCGATACGGTTTTTTTTAGTAAAAAAGTTTTTGAAAAATTTGAACTTTTTCTTCAAGATTACAAATAATTTGGACTTTACTGACATTATTACCCCAAATCTCGTCTTTTACCTGACTTTTTTTCGAAATCTCGTCTTTATTTTTATCTTTTCCCAATGCTTCTTGACAGTCCAAATTATAAAAGATTTTGAGGAAAAAAGGGCTATTTTTAGACTTCTCTCACTAGAAGGGGCTATTTTGGGAATTTTCTCTAATAATAATAATAATAATAATTATTATTATTATTATTATTATTATTGTTTTTGTTGTTGTTGTTGTTGTTGATAATTTTACATTCCATTCCTTAAAGAAATGAAAAAAAAAAACACATTTTACTAAGGAATAAAAAATACTATATATGGAAGGAATTTCATTCATTAGGAATGATTCATTCCATTGATAAATGCCAACCAAACATGTTTTATTTCATTCCTTTGCAATGATCTATTTCATTCCACCTATCATTACTTCATACCAAATACTACCTAAGGTGAAGGAGGAATGGAATGAAAAAAGGGGGGGTGGGAAGGAATGGTTTTGGTGGAATTGAATTCCATGTGTAATGGATGATTCCATTCCATTGAGCAACCAAATACCACTTTTTTCATTCCTACGCAATGAATCATTCCATTCTTCCTATCAATCATGCATACCAAACGCTACCTTATACCTATATAATATATATAAACGAAACCACTAAAATCCTACGTGTCGCGATGTGGTCGCTCCCCCCCTTTTATGGAAGCCACCAGATTGCTTAATTTTTAAATGGAGACCTCTCATTGATTTAACCCAAATTCATGGGTATGGGTCTTACCAAAACCAGATAGCTCTTAAACGGGTTATAACATCTCATTAAATTAAAAATTAATCTTACCAATTATTTGATATGAAAATCCTATAAAATAGGGATATGTTAAAATTTAATATCTAATTTAAAAAGAAAAATATATTATTTATAATTAATAAACAATTTTATAGTAAAAAACATAAGCGGATCATGGGTCACCAAATCCAAATAGCTTTTAAACCGGTTATAACATATCATTTATTTACAAAACCCTTTCATCATCAAACCCTAAGTATATTATTTACTTTCTTACAATAAAGAAAATTAAAATCCAAAAAATAAATATTAAAAAACAAAAAATGTAAAACAATCATTTTCTCAAGCCATTAGATTGCTTTATTTGTAAATGAATGTTTCTCTTAGTGAAACCATTTTATCATCAAACCTCAAGTATATTAATTATTAACTTTCTTACAATAAATAAAATTAAAATCCAAATATACATATTAACAACGAATAATGTAAAACAATCACGTAATACGAGGAATAAAATCTAGTAAGTATATAACTATTAGTCCTCTTTTTTTCTTTTTATTTCCTTATTCACTCCACTATATTATAATTATAACATAAGATAGATATTGGATATTGGTGTCATAATTTGTTACAAAGGTGTGTTTTTTATCTTTTAGTTAAATCCTTTTTAATAGTTAGTTGTATTTTTGATAGGATCGATTGAAGTGGCTCAAACTTCAGAAGATCTCGTCCTTAGCCAGAGAAAGGACACACTAGGATATTCTTGAATACAAAGGTTGACAACGGAGATGTGGAAGCTAAAGTAGATGCCAACCAATATAAATATAGAAGATTAGTAGGCAAGCTCCACTATTTGCAAGATATACGACCAGCCATAACCTATTGTGTGAACGTGTTAAGTCCATTTGTGGTAGAAGTGTTCATCGAATCGAATAACGAACTTTCAAGTTAAATTGAATTGAATAATCTGAATAATTATTTTTTGCCGATATTCGTATTCAATTAAAAGTCGAACTATTTGATTCGTATTATATGCCCTAGCCAAAATTCGATTCGAATTCAAATAAATTCGATCTGATATAAGTTTACCTATACAAAAAACTTCGAAAACCATAATCATAATTGCAAAACACACATATAAATTTAAAGTGACTACAATACCACATGAATAAGTTCAAAACTAAAGTACAAATGGTTTAAAATTCAAAATAGAAAAGTTAATAACACCCACAATAGTATGGACAAAGAAACAATAATATGGCCGAGTTGGTTTAATTATTTATGGACATTTATTATTACACAAATCAAAAAAATAATTTATATACTATATAATAAACAAAGGTTTGTAAAAGCCACATGTCATCACCTAGACGATTTTTACAAAATTTTTCCTCCTCTCTATCATATTAAATACATTTTTTTTCTTATTAATAATTTTGTATATAATAAACAAAGCTTTGCAAAAGCACATGTCATCATCAAGCTGATATTTACAAAAATTTCCCTGCTCTTTATCATATTAAATAAATTTCTTTTTCTTATTAATAATCTAATCTAAGTATACTATTAATTAAAGAAATAGAGATTTTGGACAAATGACATTTTCTGATTAGTCCATCCCTATTACTTTCATATGTATCAAGTATTTTTTGATTTTCTTCACAATTAAATAATTCAAAAAGAAATTAAAACACATATAAATTTTTATTTATTGATAATTGACTTACTATTATTACTAATAAATTTAACTTGTAACTTATTTCCTAACTTACATTGTTTATTTGATTGCTTTCTAAATTAATCAAAGGAAACCTTTTGATTACGTACGTTTGAATTGTAGATGCTGTCTTATTTTTTTTAATTAAGTTAAAAAATCACGAAATATACTTTTTATTTTTACTGTAACTATTGAAATTCATTTTAAAATAATTTTATAACATTTTATAAGCTCTATCATGTTATAAATGCAATACACTCATTTAAACATTAATTCGTTTTGAATCATATGTTTTGTGTCATCAAAATAATCCCAATATCCAGGTACGTTATATTGTTCCATTCATTTTGTAGTGTATTCGTTAAGGAAATTTTTTAAAGATTTGTGACTTGTTTATAATTTTGTAAATCATTAGTGTAAATTAAATTCGTCTTTATTTAATGTAATACGCTACTTTTCTATTTTTATAAGTTACCACTTATATTATTTAAATGGCTTAATTCATGTAAGTAGAAAAAAATTTACTTAAGGTCTTAAGTATAGACATAATGGTTCCTTGACTTTTTCAATGTGGTCATCATGTTTTGAGTAAAAGTGTCAATTTCAACCCGTTTACTAATGAACGGCCGATTTTGGTATCATGTTGATGGACCAAAATAAAATATATTACTATTATTGGTTTTAAATCCGGCAAAATTGGCTCATTCAATTTTAGGTTCGGTTGGGTTATGTAGGTTACTTCGGTTACGAGTCTGCTTTGGTTTCATGCACACCTGCCAAAATCAAAATTGTCCTATTCATAAGTAAATCAATTAAAAAACTAAAATACTATTATGTTTGTTCTTTTTTTTTTCTTTTTTTGCAGTGTGCTTTTACATGGCCTTAGGTTAATCACTTGCGATAACGTCAACATGAAGTTTCGGGGAATTTGACTATTATTTTAATTGAAATATCAAGGTATTAGGTTACAATTTTGTTGTAGGTGATGGTCTTTACCCGTCCTCAATACATTTTAATGTAATGCCGAAATTCAATTTTGGTTGTTTTTGTTAGCCTGTAATAAATAAAAGTGTAACATTAGATGTAATATGCCACCAACCTAAGTCCAATTAAATTATTATGTTTATTTAAGTGAATGTAATGAATACTAACTATTAAAAGTTTAAAGTATATTGTTTAGATATTTCTATTGAAGTTATGATTTTTTAGAAATATATTATTTTCTACAGATTTCAACATTGCATTAGTTTACTTTCCTCGGTGCAACCGGCAACATTTTTTGGGTCCATTATAAATAATTAGCCAATTCGTCTAAATCCAATTACATTATAATTTCATCAAGTACATGTATCTTTACCTATTAACCAATTTCTAAACACTCTGCTAAGTGTTCCGGTCGGTGAAGCGACTGAAAATTTTTCAAAGGTTATGAAATATTTATATATATATATATAGGTTTTTTCATGTTTCAATGATTTTACATTACATTTATTTGTGTATTTAAGTTACGTACATTTGATGATGATTTTTGGGATGATGAGGAGATAGAGGTGGTAAAGTTGGCTCATGACAGTGAGGTTGAAATTGATGAGGTGATGGAAAACGTCACGGAGGAGGAGCACATTCCTTCATGGTAGTCGGAATTTGGTGATGAGTTATTAGATTTGCCTACTCCGTGTTTTGTTGAAGAAGAGTTTGACCCACTTGGTGATTTAAAACGTCTTGAAGATTTACAATATAACGAGCCAAGTGTGGGGATCGAGAAGGAGAATTGTGAGGAGAGCCGTGAGGATGTAAGTGACGCGGTTATTATGACATTACAGCTCGAATCTGATAAACCAAAACACGAACCATACTCGATTTCCATTCGGGACGTGTCGAGGGTTGAAAAATTGGCTAGAAGAGAAAGGGTACCGAGGCTTAAGGATCGAATTGTGCGTAGGAAATCGTCATACCCGCCTAACTTCACAGAATCATTATGTAGGGATGACCACCTCTTGGGTTACATGCATATCATACAGTTCGGTCCTGGGAAATTCAAGAGTTGGTGGGCCGAGTTGAATTCATATTTTTTGGTCCACGAGAGCTTTACAATTGGTTTCTTCCCGACCATGTATAAGAGAAGAGTGTTGAGAAGCATTGATGGGAAGCGGATAAAGGAGAAGCCTCCTGATTAAGGTTTTAGAAGCGAGTGTGGCTGAAGACTCTTCTGTAAACTTAGCGCTTCCCGGGAGGCAACCCGGTAATATCTTTTCTTTTTATTTTATTTTCATTTTTATTTTTAGTTCTTTGTTTTGTCAGGTGTTTCCTCTCTTGCTTGCAGGTTGTTCCAAAGTTTCTTGTGAGATGGTTGCAGAGCTATAGTTTTAAACAAGTGTGGGGATGCAAGTTGCTTCAGGATTGCCGCTTTCGTTCGTGGGAGATTACGTTATTGCAGCATTTTTGTTATCGCGTTCGAATTGGAGGGCAAAGAACATGATTCACCACACATTCTCACGTCATATTTACCAGGGGAGTCTGTTCCATTTTTTTTTTATTTTTTCTTATTTATTTTTGTTATTTTATTTCTCCTTTATTTTTGTCTTTTTCCTGTCTCACATTGAGGACAATATGAAATTTAAGTGTGGGATGGGAAACTGACGTTTTTAGGTAGTTTAAAAAATATATATATATAAAAAAGTAAAAAAATTATTAATTAAAAAAAACTTAAAAAAAAGATTAAAAAAAATGTCCCTTGAATTATATATATTGCAACAAAATGGAAAATGATAGAAAAATTGGGGATTGGTTTTTAAAACTACTAATATATATGAGATAAAAAAAAATAAATAGAAAGCGCACTTAATTTGGGATGTGTCGGTAGGCCCAACTAGCCTTGAAAGGTTTCCCCTGATTATTATTAATATACTTAATAGTCATAGACCTTGTGGGTTCTCATCTTGAGGGGAGATAGGGAAGCTGAAAATTCGATAAGGCATAGCTAGTATTACCGTAATCTAACTACTTTGAGGTGGTGAGAATTACTAGCACACCACTCTATTTTGTGAAAATAAATAACGAGTGGTGGCGCCCCGCCATGTCCAAATTTCATACGAGCTTAGAAAATAGTTATATATTTAGGTAAAAGATGCCTTAGAGCAGAAAAATTTGTTGCACGAACATCAAAGATGTGCAATTATTTTGAAAGTGAGAAAGTTATGCAAATGCCAAAGAAGCATTCACTAAAAAAAGTGAAAACAAAGATAGAAAAAGAGACCAAAAGGTACATACTAGACAGAGC